>NW_011355579.1:30687-58760 GCF_000735185.1 Notothenia coriiceps
CCCGCCCAATATAGCATCAATCTGGATGACATTCAACTGCTGCCAAAATGTTCAGTCATCTGCACTCATGCCTAGTATTCTGTCATTGATTCTGACGGGCTGATGGCATAATCTAACATACAAAAATAGCACCAGAGTATAGAGGAAACCATAGACACTCAACGCAGTGTGTGTTCCTCTGCTCCCAAACCTTTAATCTGCAGGAACTTCAGAGGCAGTGAGGCCACAGCAAGAGACAGCTTGGGACAGAGAGAGAGCGACAGGAAAAAGAAAGAAACCACGATCACCACAGAACTGTCAAAAGGCTGGGACTCTTGTCCAACATTTAACCATCAGAGCTCTGCTTGGAGACTAAATGGGGTGACAGTTGAAAGGAAGCTGGGGTGGTGAATTGTGAGTCATAGTTCTTTGTTTCTGCCTCACAGGAGGTAAGCAGACGCATTGCACATTGGAGGAGAACAAGGCTCTTTCTGCTGCGTTTTGTAATTTTTTTCCCCACTTGGGAAAAGCTCTGGCAGCATGTGTGTGTGTGTGTGTGTGTGTGTGTGTGTGTGTGTGTGTGTGTGTATGTGTGTGTATGGAGGGGGGGTATTGAGGCTCAACAGAACTGAATGTGTCAGAAAGGCAGGAGTATGAAAAACAAGTAACATGTTTTTCATGCATAAGCAAAGGCTGTTATCACATCCTCTATTACCAGAATACAAAAGTTTGGTTTGTTTTCTATTTTCTGTTGAAAAAAGGGCCAGATGATATCAGTTTTGTTAATGTCAATGTTAATTAGCACCATAGATATATAAATCCCAAATTGTGTGAGAAAGAATGGTATGATAATGACTCACCGCAAATGATAAGATTGTATGCTTCCTAATTGTAATCCATCTCAAACACCAAATGTTTATTGAATGGTGCTTCACAGTTGCTTCTCTCAGTTTCTACACATGTTGCTGTTTTATTCTAGTTTTTCCATGGCCATCATCTGGTTTCTCCTTCTACTATTTTCCTTTTATTCAATGGAACTGTATGATTAACCATTGGCTCCTGGTACATTTTAAACCAATGTATTGACAAATGTAAAACCACACCTATCAGCATCATCAAAATGCAAACATATACAAGTATTCTCATGCCGGAAAAAACTAATGAGGGAGCAATATGTAATTCCCTGGATTGTTTAAATACACATCATGAACATGAATTTGGAAAAAGACAATGAATTTGAGAAAATTGATTTATTTCCTCTCGACTTCTGCACTTTTTTTCTTTCCTCGGGTTCTTTAGGGAAAGTCCATGTAGGAACTGGGCTCCGGGGTCAGATTCAGCTTCTCCCCTGCCTCAGGCCCAAAACATGACCTGTGACACCAGAGCTCTTCTTCCGGGCTAAACTCATTTTCGCGTTAGCTAATTAGATATCACCTGCCTGGCCACCATAAACATTTAAATCTCCTTAGCGATAGCCTCAGCTGTGCTATGTGTCATATGGTGAGAAGAGTAGACTGTCTCAAACGGATTAGTGGGCATGTTTTGCCATAGTTAGAAAAATGTAAAAAACTGAATGATGGTTGAGCAAGAAGAAATATTAAGAAACAGCAACATGTAATGTATGTCAGAGTCAGCGGAATGTACTTTACCATTTCAAGACAACCATGCACTGGAGAACATAATGCCCAAAGTGTATAAGTTGGAAATCAACTTAAAACAGTCCCAGAGACTGAGGTTCCCGCAATGCCCTCCCACGTTGAAAAATATGGTATTCATATTCTATGTAAGTTCTGTCTGTTAAAATAATGTTCCTCTTGCACAAATGCAGAAACACTTTTCATGATTTTTGAGTTAAAAATACATGCCTAAATAAGCGCTTTCGTTCAAGTTTTCCTATCCATTTACAAAGGTATTGGCAATATGGAGTTTGAATTGACAGCTGAACAAACATACTGTACTGTACACACACACGCATCCACACAAAACTAAACATACACACACAAAAACACACATGTTGCAACTTTTAAATATTGCAGGTTTTAAGACAAACTTTTGGGGGTTCCATCAAAAATGCGCCATTGTGACCACAACAGAAACACATGATATGCATGTTTTCATGCACATAGAAACACTCATTTGCAAACTTTCAGTATACATGTATACAGCACACAATACATTAAAAGAACAACAGAGGCTGGGAGAAAGACAGTGAAGCCTGGCACATTTCCCTGAAGTTTAACTTGTTGTGCCATTGTTTGACAAATTGTTCCACCTATAGTAAACACAGCTCTCAGCAGTTAGGCTCCAAATCGGGCCTTCACACACCATACCAAATCTGAGATCCTTTTTTTCATTTCTTTTTTTCATTTCTTTTCATTTGTTGTTTTTCCCTTTCCTTCTCTATTCCTTGCATGGTCCCGATTTTAATTTTGTTACCTCCCAGAACACACATCACAATAAACACTGACATAAAGGCTAAATTCTCAATTCATATAATTCTACTCATAACGATGAGCCATATTCCAGTTACCACTCTCTGATGAGTGTCTTCTGTAAGGCAATAGAGATTAGTGAAATGCTTTAAACTGTCAGCATGGGCATCATTATGCCATGTAAACAGGCCTGGCATCAAAGAACCAACGTCACGCACCCTCGTTGTTCAACTACGGTCTGAGCAATGAAACTAGGGCTGTGACTGCAATTGTGTATTGGGTAGGTCACAGTGAAATATGTCCCTTAGTTTGTTAAAGCACAGCACACACTTTGCCAGTCCTATCTTCTAAAGTGGGTAACAACATTTAATACCATAAAGTAATGTTTGTATCAATCATCCATTAATTATTTCATCTATATTGAAGCTAAGTCCTACTTGTAATTGTTTACAGGACTTCAAGAAATAGAATCCAAAACAGGAGAAGCAGATAAAACATTAATACAACCTGATGAAGTTATTATGCGACTGCATGATTAAAACATACACTATTGACATATCCCATGTCATTTGTTTATAGTTCACAGATTACATTTGGTCTTATATCTAGCTTATTCCTGTGAACCTCAACAGAAATACATTACAAGATGATATAAATGAGGTCTCTTTAAATATTAACTTTTCCATCTGGCAAAATAAAGATGATGATGGTTTTACAACAATATGTAATTGCTAAAAGCTTGTCAAAATAAAATAAGGTTTGAGTTATAGCTGTTAAGAAAACATTGATTTAATATAAACATAACATCTTCTACCTTGGGTACCGTTACTAAGGACAGCTCTTATGGTCTGTGTTGTCGTGATCTTTCTTCATTTCTGTGTGATGTGACAACATTGTGGTTGTTGTGATTGTCTTTATTTGTGTGAATGTATAGCTTAACAATAATTATATTCAAGTGTGTTTACTCAAACATTGAACTCATTGGGCCTCATGCATGAAGTGATACAAAAACCAATGTCCTCTTACTTTTGCTCGTACTCCCAATTTATTTTTATTGAGTAAGTACCTAGAATTTGGTAGGCTACCCTAGAATTTGTGCTAGGTAAGCATACATTTTAGGAGTGGTCAAGAGCACTTTTAACAAGATCTAATTCTGTAAAAATTCAGAAATCAAAATAAAAAAACAGTTTCTGTGGGGTTCAGACAATGTGGAAAAACATGAACCTGGAAACAATATAATGTCATGTTTAGAACACAACTTGTCATTTAGAGATAAACAATTAAAAAAATAAATAAACAATTGCCAATAAATATTTGAGGGGGAAGAGGAAAAATGACTAAAAGAATATTTCTAGAGAGGAACAATATTTTTGCTTCCGTTAACAGGTTATTAAAGTGGCTTGTTGTGGCTGGAAGCCTCTGACACTCTTGCCCTCCTATGTGCTGCATCTTCAGGGCATTTTCACTCCACAGGTGATGGCCAGGTGGACCGAGGCTATGTGCTACAACCGTAAGTAACAAACTAATCTATCGGCATAATCATATCATAATCGTATAATTTGTTCTCAATGATCAATACAAACAACGTTTATGGGCAACATTTTAGGGAGTCCAACCTCAGAAGTTGTGATTAGCACCTACGTCCATCATATAAATGACATACAAAATGCTCTTTCTTATGAGAACAAACAAAAATACACCAGTCCCCCATTGTATATTATAAAAAGAAAGAAATGGTTAGTTTGGGCAGAAGTGTATAATAAAAAATTTCAATATAGCCTAATCTATCGGTATAGCAACAATCAATATACAAAAAAAACATAATAGTAGTAATAAAAAATGTAATAGAAAGAAATCCTCACGCATGTGTCAAAGAAGAATAATACTGAGCCTTTCACAAAAACTAGTGAGGCTCATCATAGGCTGGACAGAAATAATAACATGCCTAGTCAAATAAACTAAGTGTAGATTTTGGCAGAGAATGAACCATGAACAAAACATCTTTTGACGAAGTTGCATCACTTTAAATGTAGTGGGTAAACACTTGTTCTCATAATTACATAATTACATAATAACCGTAGGCCTATAAGAGATATTTAGACAGTTAGTAATGTAGTTGTTACATCTTCATGTTTTCTCACAGATTTGCACCAGGGGTTGATTTGCAGCGTACATGACGCATATTTAAACAAATCAAGGCTAATTTTCTGTATTTGATCTTGATTCTGTCTCTATATACTTTATATGTTGTGGTCCTGAAAATTGAAGTGTATCTTCTACTATTGCCATGGGTTGAGTTGTTGGTGAGCAGCGACATCTAGTGGCCATACTGACCTATTGTTGAAGCCATTGCCTGTCAAATTCCTACATACTTATATCAAATGCCATGATTATTTACTTATTTCCTGCTTCATTAGGAATGCATTTACCGTATACAACTGCAATGCAGATAAAGCCAGTCTGTTTGGATCTCCCTTACCCATTTTGCACAAGCAAATGATGGCAGGTGTACATTATGATTTATTCAACAGCTGGTTCTGGGAGTAACAAAGGAGGAGAAGTGGCTTAATGGCGTTATTACTATAATGATGATGATGATGATGATAATGATGATGATGATGATGATAACCAACACCATCAGACGAAGACCTGATAATATTAATGTAATAAGGAGGGTTGACCACTTGATGGCAGCATTGTTATAATGTCCAAGTTCAAAAGGTGTCTTTGCATGACTTTGTGCTTCTCTGCAAGAAAATGTAATCCCATGCTGCAACACTTATAAAGTTATTCATGTGGGATGACAACCATGAAATAAAATGCACAAACAAGACCCATATCAGTATCTTGTATACATTGGTATTAACTGTGCAGTTGGTAAAAAATACATTTTTGTTCTGAAGGCAAAATATCAGCAACTGACATTTAAGTTGTATCTACAGTTACATACATGTTTGTGCATACATGGCCACACTCACTCACCCACACACAGCGGCACAACCACTTTAACTCTTTAAAATACATGTATTGAAAGCTCTGAATTACAGCAAACTTTTAGAAGTGTCAGGACAAATATTTTTATGGCAATTTTGTTGTTGCTGGTTTTTATTTTCAAAGCACCAACACCTGCGCCCAGATGGTGTTTTTTTTTCTACCATCTGTGAGAGTAAAGTTTAAAAAGATGATCGATATCAGTGGCTACAACACTTCCCTGCCTCCAGATGGCACGATCGTTAAGTTCTCTGAAGACTGTTGTCTGGAGTCCAATCCTTTCAGCTCCAAATGTTAAGAAGAAAAAAAAATCTTGTATATGCCTTGGCGAGTTTACGCTTTTCTTTCCGTACTCATGTGAAAAAGGGAGAGGAGTTGGTGGATATTCAAGAGCCTCTTGGGGTTGAGAATACATATTACTAGCCTACATTCATAGCCTATATTTGGCAATGTGTGCAAAGTACTCTACATGATTTTCAGATGGTGGGAACCATATGTCGCAATCTGTAAGACACAGCTGAGGATACTGGTTGTTTGATAGTAGTTTATGATGCAGACTGTGACTCACAGATGCACTTTTGCGTTGATCATGAACCTGATTGTAAGTGTAGGTGTAGGTTTTTAATTCATGTATATTTGTTGGAGTTTTTGTCTTCTTACTTAATATTTTTTTGTGCTTTTTGCTTTGTCCCTTTTCCAGTGTGTGTCCTGTAGGGGAGAGTGGGGTAAGATGAGTGTTGCCAATTGTTATATTGTCCTCTAGGCAAGGACAAACTAGACGTCAGATGACAACAACAACAACCTTTATTTCAGGATGTCATCTGTCAAACAAAATGAAAATAATGCATCCATCACATAGGGCCATGAAAATATGACTTCTCAAAAAAGGGGGTCTTGTTGCTTAGCTTGCTACATATAAGGGGTATGTTGATTCATGTTATGTGAAACATTCAGCCATTTGGGGGTAGATTGACCTATTGACTTTTTTAAGTTTAAACCTGATCATAAGTAAAAGTATTTAGCTACTCAAGACTACAGTAGTTAACCTTAGCTGACCTACTGAATCATGTGATCTCTTGCACACATACCTGTTAAACACTTCTCTCTCCATTTCTTTGGTACAGGAAAGTTTTTGTTTGTTTCTGCAATGTTCAAAACATAAAAAACAAATTAGTTGTGTAAAACTACATTTTATACTACAGAGATGTAACGTATCTTCAGTGCCTCTTGGGAGGTTAAGTCGAACCACAGGCTCAATTTACCCCACGAAAAAAGACTTTCCAGTGGAGTCATTAATGCTAATATTGAGCTGAATGATTCAGATGGTTTTACACCTTGCAAAATAACCAACATGTATGATACTAACCCTAACCCTTACTTTGACAAACAAAACATGGTTTGTTGTGAAAAAAACATATTCACCACCATGTGCTTCTCTCCTTCAAAGCCACATATGATGAGTGCTTCCTGGAATTATGGTCACATGACAACAAATGTACACAGTTTCCTAGATAAACGGGGTGGGTCAACTTACCAACCGGCTCATCCCACTCTCCCCTATGTTTCTCTCGAGTATTTTTCATCTGTTAGGAAAGCACATCTGAAAAAACAAACAGTGCTTAAAGTAAATCCATATCACACACACCACAAAGCAATGAGAGAATTATCACCACTCCTATTATCAAGGACCTCTTTTTAACATTTGTCTTGGACAAATAAAATCAATTGCTCATCTGTAATTTAACTGGTTGGCTTTTGTGTTTTGAATCACAGCAGCATAATGTGAAAATAAATAATGGGGGTTGAGAAAACTTTGAGAGAAAACGCATACAGTGCACAGTGTACTGTGTTATGCTTGATTTGTTGGTTTTATGTGCACGATTGTGATGTGGGTTTTGACAAGGCAAGTGTTTCAAGTTTTTCTCTCCTGTCAAGAAAGCAGCCAAACTCTCTCGGAGTACTGTCAGCTCAGTATTGTAACACCAGCCATGGAGACTGGCACAAGAACAGGTGGAGTTGTCATATGTTTGTGAAGGAGTCTACTAAATGTTCTCTCCAATTAACAAACAGCTCAGACATTTTCCTCTCAGAGATTCCCTCTCTCTCTCTTCCTGCAGTTGATGCTCGCTTCATTTGGGAGAGACACATGGCTTATTACACGTCTCTGTAGCTCTGCTGAGAAATGGCAGATTGAAACACATTTAGCAGGTAGTGCTGGAAGACTGATGGCAGGCTCCCAGCAACTGCGCTGGCTCACGGAGAAACTGAAGCGCTAGCAAAATGTTCTGCAGCTATTGTGATACTACTGGAAAAATTCAAATGCTGCTTTCTCTGCAGAAGTCCGTTTTGAGATAACAGGTAAATGAGAGGCATGCAACTGGTTCTGTGCAACAGTCTGCCAATTAAATCTGTAGATTCCCTGAGGAATGAATTATAGATACAGAATGTATAATGGGGTAGCTCAACAATGGCAAGGCATGTAACTAGCACAATCCGATATCACGGCAAGACGTGAACATGTGACGATTTACCATGCTGGGAGACGTGAAGGTGTCACGATTTCGTCCCTTTAAACATGACAGTTACACGGTATTGTTAACCCACGTTAACCAGTGGAGAAATAACCGGAAATGCCAAGCAAATGCTACCCCGACGTAATGATTTATTTTTTTATAGTCACACTCGATTACGCCAATTTTCTTGTTTCCCCAGCTGGTCGACACCTCTTTTAGCAGAAACAAAGTCTACATTAATGTATTAAATCGATGTTAATCCATGCGTGTGGATCATAGGTGTGGATCAGCGGAAAATAATACAATTCAATAACGTGCTTTAACCACCAGGTGTCCCTTTCTATCAGCCCTGCACCGTTATGGTGCAAATACAGCCTATCTACCAATTGGATCAACTATAAAAGTCAGCCGAATTAGTGTTGATCCTGCAAGGAGACGTATTGTGTGAAAAGAAATGTAAGATGTTGTTTAATTGCTGATATATTTATGATCCACGTCACGTTTTCAGTTTTGGCGGCAGTTCTTCCTGTTTGTCTAGAAGTCTTCTCAACAGGGCTCTATAAATAGAGAACTACGGCAGATATGTAATATTTAATGCAGCCGAACCGTGTATTACAATGCCGTTATGTGATGACTTTCAAAGAGAAAAGCAAGCACACTCGGAATAAAGTATTATTTTATTTTTAAAAAACGTTTTCAGATTTCACATCACATAAATACCAAATCCCAGCATGCATTGCGGCTAAACCATCCAATAATCGAGCTGAGGATCTTGCCTACTTCAGTTTCCGGTTTCGTTTATCACCGATGTATTTTGTTATACACACATTCCTTCACATTTACATTTTAATTTGCATTAAAGTATTTCGTNGAGTGTGACTATTAAAAAATAAATCATTATTATATTAATATTGACAATAACAACCGACCGTCGGGATAGCATTTGCTTGGCATTTCCGGTTATTTCTCCACTGGTTAACATGGGTTAACAATACTGTGTAACTGTCACGTTTGAAGGGACGAAATCGTGACATCTTCACGTCTTCCAGCATGGTAAATCGTCACATTTTCACATCTTGCCGTGATATCGGGTTGAACTAGCAATATTTCCAGTTTTGAGAGACTGTCTGCATAGGCGGCATTGCCCCCCCCTAGTGGCTGAAATATGTTACAGCATTACTACGTCTAAAACTGTTCCAATACAAATATTTCGTATATCAATATTTTAATAAGGTAGGACACTGGTTAATAATATTGTAGCATGTTCAAGTAACCAAGGGATATAGTAGTTATCAAATAACTATAAGATGTGCACAGTTATGACAAGTTTTACAGTTATGTAATGCACTGTTGTTGGGGGGAGAGACCGCCCCTTCCATATGAGTGTGAGTGTACGGCGGGCATGAGGCGTGCATGACGGGACGAGTTGTGTTCGTATGTGGAAAAGTCATACTCAGTGCGGTGAACGCTGGCTTTATTGCTACTGTATCCGTAGCACCCACGCAATAGTTGGGACTGTGTACTGACGTCAGTAAAAAGGTTTGCCCTCCCAAGCGCAAATGGCAAAGTCCGCCTATGGTGGAGGGGTCTAAAGAGGAAGAAATGTCCCGTTTATCTTCCTCAGTCTTGCATTCCCTCAATCGTTATTACCTCACACACACACACACACACACACACACACACACACACACACACACACACACACACACACACACACACACACACACATACGTATACATACTATATANGTACGGCGGGCATGAGGCGTGCATGACGGGACGAGTTGTGTTCGTATGTGGAAAAGTCATACTCAGTGCGGTGAACGCTGGCTTTATTGCTACTGTATCCGTAGCACCCACGCAATAGTTGGGACTGTGTACTGACGTCAGTAAAAAGGTTTGCCCTCCCAAGCGCAAATGTCAAACTCCGCCTATGACTGTCTGTGAGGCTGGTGTGTAATTAACCTGCTGTAAGTACTGCAGTGTACTGTGAGAACAGTGACAGCATTAGTGAGGAGAGAGAGAGGAGTCTGCTGGACTTGAAGAGGTAGCTTACAAGAGTGGGAGCATTGACTGTACTTAAACAGTGTGAAAGAAAAAGATAATTATAAGTCTTCACCATTGCTGCGTTGGTAACATTCTGTGAGAATTGGGAAATACAAATAAACACTAACTGTCTCATTGAGTTTTGCTCTTGCGACATAACCAATGGAGTCATTTTTAAGTCGGTTGGGGGCATTGTGTTTTAGAGTAACGGCAAGCCTTCAAAGGCTGCAGAGTACTTGTATTTCACTCAGGCATGTGCATGAATACGATACAAATGTTTTTGCTTTAAGTCTAATTTCAAGCACGTAATTGTAAATGATTGCAGTGTGGGCTTGGAAGATGGGTTGCCAAGAAGAGGATGAGTCAATACTGTACTTGAACACATCCTGGGTTGCTTGCTTCATAACAAATAAACTACATTTTTTTGTCGATAACTTCTTCCTTTTTCTGCACATTTCTACCATGATCAGCGAAATAGCAGAGAAACGTCGACAGGAATTTGTGATTAATCACGTCCTTTACATATGCATGCAATGCATCAGGAAACACTCAAAACAAGGGCCCCAGTGGTCAGTCTTTAATGCATGCAACTGATGGTTAAACAGCAGTTAGAGTGTAATAAATGATAATGCTGAATCAAGCAGCACACAGCTTTTCATAATATTTTAGCTGTTTTATGTGCATTGCTATTTATCTCTTGTTGTAACATTCAGTGTAAACTCCTGTCGTCTGAATGGCAGATTCTGCAACGGAACAAATGTTATGACGATAAAAGAATAAGGCTGTCCCTTGTCTTTTTTTACAGCTGATTCAACCATGTGAATATTTAGTGGGTATATTCATAGGGATTTATTATCTGTTTGGCAGAGACATAAATGTTAAGTTATGCAGTAGCCCCTGTAACTCGATGTGCCTGGAAGTGTTGTACATCTCAGCTGGTTTGGATTTAATACAACTTCATGTTACGCCGGCGCACTTCCTCTCGCTTCTTTACATTTTTTAAATGAACAAGGCAGCCATACATCGTGAGGGGGTGGCCAACAGTACCATGCATCTTGAGAAGTACCTGCCATTTGCAAGCAAGAACATTGCAAAAGAACTGTGGCACCGGCAGGAAAAATATAGATCCCTCAGAGGAAAATGTGATGGCTTGATGAATGAGCCAGGAACAGAAACAATTCTTTCCCTCATCCCAGTTCCATTTTTTCACTCTTTTGTCCCTTACGCAAACACACAAACACCTTTCAATCACTTAGAGGCATGAAAGCAGATCAGTGTGAGCATTCTCTACCTCATAGATGGAAATGACTCATCTGTCGTTCATCTATCCTGGGTGGCATTTTTCTATCAGGGGGGTGGGGATGAACTCCATTTGGCTGGTGACCCAGTCTATTTTGAGAGCTCTCAGTCCAAAAGCCTGGCGCCTGGAGAATATATCTTGCGTCCATGATAAGGACCCAAACCATTATTTGTTGGTGACATTTATGTCAGATACAACGTTCCTAAATTGTTTCTTATTTTCTATTCCATTTTTTAAAAGAGAACACCGTACCCTTCTAATTGCTTTGTCCAAGGAGAGAGATAGTCCAGGCTGCTGGAAACAAATTCTCCAAGAGAAAAAGAAAAAGAAACGCACATATCCATTGTCTTCCTTCCTCTTTTCACTGAATGTCTGTCCAACTGTCTGATGGCAACTAGAGAACTCTTGTAGCCCATAGCTTATTCATGAACTCTAACACCTCTGAGAGCTGTACAAGAATAACAGATCAGATTCTCCTTGAGTCAGGTATAATGTATCCTTACAACCTAAAAGCCGCAGCTTTGAATAGGGGCTCTTTCGCAACTCTCTAACATCCCCAATCCTCTTGCTAAAAACGGGAATCAATTATCCGTCAGAAACCCCATTGCCTCTGTCCCTACCTGGCTGCTGGATCCCATATGGTAATGTAGATAGCAGGGGATCACATTACTGAAAAGCTTAAGAAGTGAGAGATCCCCCGGCTGATTCCATTGAGCTGTCTCCCTTGACGCTGTACACTACTTCGGGAGGGTCGGCTCTGTGCCATTGTTCAGTGAATAGGGAAGTTAACCGACATTGCTTGGTCCTGGTGGGGATTGTTATTTCAAATCTCTGCTAAACTGAGGATTGGGAATTCTGCTATCTGGTTTCCCTCCCTTTGTGATGTGATGAGCTCCATCTTTGTGCCTCCTTACAAGAGTAATTTGACAAACGAGAGGGAGTCCTCCGCACCAGCCGATAGTCACAATTTCTTGAGAAACAGAGTCTGCGATGCCTTTCATGTGTGTTATTTTGACTCGCTCATTTCTCACCAGAGACACTAGCTGATGTTAGACAGGGGACCACTGACACTCCTTGCAAAGTTGTAAAATTCGAACAGGTTTTTAAGTTTGAAAACAAGAGGGATATTCAAGTCAAGGAAAACCCTAGAGTGTAAGTGCTTCAGTAGTCTCCGTAAACTGTATGCAGTTAGAATTCCTAATGCACGTGTTTTACAGAGGTGAAAATTGGAATCGGGTATTACCTTACACAAACAGTTTTGCACATAATTTAAATGTGGTCAGGAAATCTGGCATTTAATTTTTTTAATGTTGACCATATTTTGTGAGTAAACACAGCTCTTGATGTACTTGGACATTTGTCATATGATATTTATTGGGGATGCTGTGGTAATCACACCTCAATAAGAGAGAGCACTAATCTGGAAAGCAGAATGGCTTTGTGATTAAATAAAAAGCAGACACTTGCGTGCGCACACACACACACACACACACACACACACACACACACACACACACACACACACACACACACACACACACACACACACACACAACATACACACACGCACACAGAAAGAGAGAGATACACAATAAGGTGTCATAAGAAAAGGGAGGAGATCAAGCGCTATAACCAAGTTACTGAAAAATATAGTAAAAAAATGGCAATGTACAACTTTGAAACATTCAGAAGATTGTGACTAAATGGTAAAGAGGTTCTCTGAGGATCACTAATGTCTGTCTTGTATCAAGTCTGTGAAAACATGCTATTAAGTAATCTCAGTCAAAGAATGTATTGTTGACTATAGTTGAAGTTTAATAGGTTTGTGTAAGGTAGTCATTATTACAACTATATGTTTATTATCGTTATGGACATTACAAGTTCTCAAACTGTGACCCAGAGAGAAAATGAGGAAGCATCACAAAAACAGCTTCTTCTTCGTTGTTGAATGATACAAATATGAAAAGGGAAAGTCAAAGACCGTATGGGAACGTAACCTACTGTATTTGATAATAACAGAATATCAGAAAAAATATCAAATTCTCTTTAAGGTTAAGGTTTTTCTTAACCCTCGTAATGTCCTCCCGATTACTATGCACCTTGTGCCCTCTGCATGGGGTCAAAAATGACCCCATCTGGCTTGTTTGATATTTAACGCATAAAGTATAAAATGTGAATAAATGTTGTGTTACACCTTTAGTTCTACTTCAGTACAACCCATTACCACACATTTCTCCCTCAGTTTTGGAATTTAGTGCCAATAGACCCTTATTTATATGAAATTATACCATTTTCTGATAAAAAAAAAGAAGTGAAACAATGAATTAATTTGACCATATTGTATTCTGACTATTTGTCTTATCAGAGACTGGTATATGTCAAAGTTTAGTAAGGATGCCCTTTTTGAATAATTTATATATTTTTAATGACAACACATAATCACACCTTGTGCCCTCTGGGGTCATTTTTGACCCCGTCTTGCTTGACTCTTATTTCAAGCATAAAGTATGAAATGTCAATCCATTTTGTGTTACACCTTTAGTTTTGCTTCAGTCCAACCCAATACCATACATTTTCCCTTTGTTTTGGAATTTAGGGCCAAAATACTTTTTTTATATGAAATGTTACTGTTTTCTGGGTTAAAAAATAAATGAAACTATTTAATAATTTGAACATATCGTATTGTGACTATTTGTCTTATCAGAGACTGGTATATGTCAAAGTTTAGTAAGGATGCCCTTTTTGAATAGTTTATATATTTTTAATGACAACACATAATCACACCTTGTGCCCTCTGGGGTCATTTTTGACCCTGTCTTGCTTGACTCTTATTTCAAGAATTTAAAGTGGAAACCTCACGCATTTCTGTGTTAAACATTTAATGTGCCCTCAGTTGCATGCAGGGCAGGTAACAATGGTGTGATCTTTGCAGATGTATGCATTGCATCTTTGGCACATTTTCTTGGTTTTGACATCAATCTGGCGAGGACAGAATTTGCACCTGCTCCTTTTGGGTGATGGGTGAGGAGGGGGAGCTGGGCGAGTGGGAGCTGGGCGAGTGGGAGCTGGGCGAGTGGGAGCTGGGTGAGTGGGAGCTGGGTGACGGGTAGCTGCTGCAGAGGTAGAGCTGGAGCAGAACTGCTGGACCTCCATAACCAAACTGGCAGTGGCTGGCGTGCGGGGAAGAACCTGTCAAGTCAAGTCAAACTTTATTATAATAAATCACAGTGCAAATACAAAAAGTACAAATTGTGAGGACACTACAGAAGGAAGAGCAACAGAAATGAAGCTTAATGCTGACCTTGCGTCGCTGGATGTGAGGTATCACAAGTTGTCGTCCAAGCTCCTCCATGAACAGCCTCCTCTTGTTGCACTTCCCCTGATTCCAGGATGGGTTGATCTCAGACCACAGGACAAAGGAATTGTATGCAGACACGTCGAGAATGTTGAAGAAGACAACTAGGGGCCAACGGGCTGTCATTCTTTTGCACGTGTACACACTGGTAACCTTGAAACAAAATAAACAAACCAAAACATATTCAGAAATGTATGTTTATTTCCTACACACAAATTCAATGCATTATCCTTTCCATAAATAATATTATTAACATTATGAATAATACATGTGAAATACCTTATCAAGGTTATCGACACCCCCTTTGTTGTGATTGTAATCTTCGATGATTTTGGGCTTTTTGTCATCCCTGTCGCTCACAGCTGCATCCCGATGCAGAGACTCATCAGAAGAACATTTCTCTGTTTTTTGGGGAGATAGGACACCAGAGCATAGGTCTCGGTGAAAGCAAACTTCGATGAGAAACGAGCCCTGTCCGCTTTTGACACCAGTGCAGGGGGAAGCTCAGGTTTATTTCTCCTTACTGTTCCCACCATGAACAGCTTTCTTTTCAGCAGCGCCAGGCCAAGGGCATGTGAAGTAAAGAAGTTGTCACAGGTTATCGTTTTTCCCTGGAGGCCTTCTGTCATGTCAAGGACAACTCGCATGCCCTGATTTTTTTCTGACATCCCACCGGAAGGTTTGCCAGTGTATATCTGCATATTCCATGCGTAGCTTGACCTGGCATCGCATGCTGCCCATATTTTTATCCCATATTTCCCTGGTTTGCTTGGGATATACTGTTTGAATAGACAGCGACCTCAGAATGGGACCAGGCGCTCATCGACAGTCACATTAGTGCCTGGATTGTACATCATAGGCAGGAGAGACAACCACGTGTCCCAAACGTCTCGAATTGGAGCAAGTTTGTCTCGTGCCCGGCGATCTTTTCTTGTGTCTTTGTCATCAAATCTTATGACTCTGGAGATTCCATAAGACTTGCTGTAGCCTCTTTGCTGGATCGGTACACTCCAGCTAGAACCAACAAACCCACAGTATGCCTGCAGGTCCATTTGATCCATCTTTCTCCATTTTTTCCCATAAACACGCTGCCCCTCCTTGTTAGTCATGTTCAGCACTGACTCTTCGATGGCCTTGGCAGAAACAGATAAAAAGCGGACTTTATGTCCTCAATACGAGACCTTGCATACAGGGTTGGACCCTGGCGACTTGTCTCTCTCTCTGCTCTCTCTGCTGTTACCATGCGACGTCCGTCACTGGGAGGGATGGAAGACCAGATCATTTTTTCATTTTTAGATTGAAAATATTCTTCCATCTCAGCTGGGTCCTTTTCCTCCAGATTCTTCCTCATCAGTGGATTCTTCCACTTTCCTCAAAATAAGTGCGGTCCCTCCACTTCCTGACACTTCTTCCATTTCTGATTCGACCTCTTCATATTTCATTTTCCCTCATTTCAAAACCTTCCTTCCATTTCAGAAGTGGGGCCGATGTTGGGGGGCTTCTTCCAGAGGAAGAATTTGGTCTCTGTAACTTACATCGATCACCTCTTCATGAGTTTCCCTGCCTCTTCTGACCCTGAATCCTCCTCATCGGTTGATTTCATTCCCTCCATAACAAGGTTAAAGATTAGCACTCATGAAGACCTCCTCCACCACAGTCACAATGTTTCTGCCTCCTCATTTTGCTGGCTGACCTGTCTCTCTCAGAAAACAAAATGTGAAATGCCCCATTTGTAAGAAAAGGCCTGTTTGTTTTTGACTTGACAAATTGAAATTGATCCAATACATCAAAAGATGTAACCATCAAAAAGTGTGTGTGTGTGTGTGTGTGTGCGTGTGTGTGTGTGTGTCGTAAGAGAGTGGGAGGGACTAAAAGGTGAAATGTCCGAGCAAACCCGTGAGAAAAGTGCCCTGTTTGTTTTGCCTGCTTTATCTTCTATGTGTTTATGATGTTGATCTGTGATGTATACATCAATAGTGGATGTGAGTGGTGTGTGTGTGGTCCGTAAGGAGGGCAGGGACAAGGGAATGTCCGAGCATTATACGTGAAGAAAATGTGCCCGTTTGCTCCACTTTGCCTGCTTAAGCCCTCTTGGCATTTTATGACCCAGAGGCTTTAAGGTGTTAAAAAATTACAATAAAACAGCCATAATCACTAAATTCCTAAAAGGTGTGTGGTTTGTTAATCGCTAGGAGCAGGTATTGAACCAGTGTGAAAGTTCAGCAACCGTGATGAGTAAAACCCTGTTTGTTCGAATACAAGCAATGTTTTTCCGTTTGCATCCAAAATGATGACCCCAAGACACATCTAAATACAGAAACAGTGGTATGTGTCAGTCGTGTACAGCAGGTGATGGTGACGTATACCGAGAGAAATATATGAAAGCAGACCGTGTCTGTGTGTCACGATCAATGTAACGTCAAGTGCTGTCACGTGTGATAGTTGTTGTAGGTTGTAGTGTGTTGTTATGCTGTGTGTACCGTGTCTCCGATGTAGAGCCATCAGTGGGTTGTTGCAGCATTATCTGAAAAAGTGCCATTTTCCACTAGCTGTGTTAGTCCTCAGGTGGATCATTTTGACCCAGTAGGGGCTTAACAGGTGTTGTCATAATGTAAGCTGTGTCTGAATGATGTTTCACCTGGTTACCACCTGATGTAATTCTCCCATCCCTCGTCACCTGTTCTTGTTGTGTGATTAGTCTTCGTTGTATTTAAGTTCTGGGTTTTCTGTCTGTCTTTGTCGGTTCGTCTTGTGCATGGACTAGTTCTGTGGTGGAGTGTTCTGTCATGTATTTGCTATATAACTATATATAATATGTATATATATCCATAGCCTTGACAATAAATGAATTCTCAGTTTATATCTGCATTTGGGTCCTTGCCCTTGTTTCACAACGTGACAAGCTGTGAGCTAAGTTATATGCTTTTCAGACAAGGAATGAAACAAGCAGAATACCAGGAAAAAGAGGAGGCATTGCCGAATGCCATCCAGTAAGGAATTGAAAGGACAATTAATGAATTTAGATATCACTGTTTGTAACCATCAGGATCCTACTGTTTAATAAATGAAAATGACGAGAAGACATTTTCAAGTTCAACTCTGCTGAGGTAAATCAGTAGACCTATAACATGTTTCTCCATCTACCGTTATTTGCCACGCACTTAACTGTCTGAGGGAAACACTTGCAACAGTGATTGTACTGTTGATTATTTTTCCATGAATTGACTCAACTTCTATTTAATGATTTGAACTTCATATTTTATCATTTATGTGTCTTTGTTTGGGGGAAATACTTGAAGTACTCTTCTAATACTCCAGTGTTTGGCGAAGTACCTTCCAAAATGTCAATATTATTACATATTACTTATTACTCTCTTTGAAAGAATAAGTTACACTTACAATATTTACTTCTCTGAAGCTGTAATGAGTTACACTACTTTAGTTACTATTTTAGTTACTTTCACCAAAATAACAGCAAAAGAATAGCTAGGTATTTTAAATGCTAAAATGTAGTTAGTGCAGCGCTCATTATGCATCCAGTGAAGCGGGGCCAATGGTGGGGTATAGCATAACAACTGTGTTAGCCCTTAAGGCATACTAACAACTTGTATTACACGGCTTAGTTGAATACCCGATTCTGATTGTAAATTCTCTAACATGTGACACGTTGTTAATAACCAGCCAGTACAGACAGCTGTCAGGACTATAATGAAAGGTTAACATATTGTAAATCAAGGCAAATATATATTTTAAACCATGCTCAATGTTTTGAAAATGGCAAACATTGAAAGCGCACAAAGTATATTATTAAAACCAATGTTGCCTACTACATCATCACCTTGGTCCCATCAATATACGGCTGGAAGAGAATATTTACTGTGCTTGAAAACTGGTATCACATCATCATGTGAGGTTTGACTGTGACCGCTGGAGAACATTTTCAGCTGCAACATCAGCTCGTTGATAATAAGCTTAGTATATGAAGATATTTCTTGTAGCCATTCGTGGTGAAGGCCATCTGTGCTATTGTATGCATTATTTTTGACCCCGACATTTCTACAGGCATGTCCAGAATATGATACTATTTCAATGATATTCTAGCCATTGTTCTATTTTTTACCACAAGTGCAAAATGAACGCCTTACCCCCACTGTACAGGCGGGTAAGTTGTTTTAGATATACCTGGCACCTGTGGGCCGCAGAGGGCCGGCGTAAGTTTCAGGCGACGAAGACTGCTGCTCCGGGGCCGGCGAGTCAGGCGGCGGGAGTAAGCTAGTGTCCACAACGGAGGGTAACGTGATGTCCGCATCTGACCTGTTGCTACTGTCTGCAGTAGATGCAGTGTTGCTGGCGTTTAGTGATGGTTGCTTTAACCATTTTCGTATAAATGATTATCCACAGATCAGATGTGTGTCACTGCTGTGGAAGCACTTTGGAAATGATGCACGTGCAGCGGAGCAGGTCACGCGCACCTGACACAATTTGTTGTTTGTATTTTTCGCTACGTTCTCTTTTTTGAATGGTTGCATAACGTTCAACTTCCCCGAAGATCTCGACGCGAAGCCTGAAGGGTAAACACCAGGTTTACTAATCTACCCGCACAATTTGTCCGGTGTCGGAATGTCTCGCTATGTTAGTACATTCTTAAAAAACAAAACACCATTTAATTTCGGGTTAAAATGTGTTGTAACTGCGTTACTGAGCATTGTAACGGGTAATATATTACCCACATTTCATTAGTAATGCGTTACATTACTTCGTTACAGAAAAAAGTAATATATTACTGTAACTCCGTTACTTTTGTAACGCGTTACACCCAGCACTGCTAATATCAGAGTAGCACATGATAACAAAGGCCCTACGTAGCTGTGTACATAACAGGATGTATGATTACCTAGAAGAGCGTTAGGACACACTGTTTTAGGTTTATGATAGCTATGTGACAACGATTAACATGATTCAGCCTCTACAAACAGCAAATAGCAAATAGCCACCCTGCCATACACCACCAATGCTACAGCTCGAGTCAAGGAGCACAGGGATGAACCATGCCAATATTTTAACAGTATCGGTGCAGTGCCTTTTCAGTGGGGCAAGATATAGAAAATATGTATGCCTATCCTGCTATTTGTGTTTATTCTTTTAATCACACAGCGTTAAGAAAAAATAAAAATGTGAACAATGAACAGCGGTAGATAGTAACAAAGTACATTTGTACTGCTCCACTCCCATTCGGTAAATAGTGTACTTTATACTGCGCTACATTTATTTGATAACTTTAGTATCTTTGAAGATTCAGAATACTACAAAAATATAATCAAGAAATAGTTTATCATGTATTATTATAGGTTAAGATAAAATGCTCTGCAAAAAAAAATAGCATGTAACTAAGGGAATTATACACTAGCGGCCAATTATGAAACTTGTTGTTTAATCTGTGGCCACCATTGATACAGTGTGTGGCACATATCTGGTAAACCATGGCCTGCAGTGGTGCAGGAAAAAATAGTGGAGCAAAAGAAACATGGCACTCATAACTTGCTAAAATCATGCAAAAATATATAAAAATGTTCTTACAGAATGCGTATTAAATAATGATGACTATATATTTGTAACTGAACATAGTGTCTGCAAAAAGCTCCAAGTCGTGTACCTGCCAAAACACAACTGAAAAAGGTGCATTATTCTTTGATTTTTCAAGTTTCCTGCAGCTTTTAGTATACAAATGTATTAATTAAATAGAAATGCAGCTGTAGTAACACCAAATGTAATTTTGCAATGTCTCACACACACATTACGGACATTTTGTCATTGAAGCTGTCATCTACGAGTTGAAATATTCAAGAGATAAATCGAAATGTGGTCTTTGAATCACTCAGTCTTCTGCTATATCTACTCTCTACTATCTATGTCCTTCAGCAATTTAAACTGACATAGGGAACACACCTATGGTGAAGGTGTTGGAGCTATAAAGTGAAGAACATAGATTACTTCATTTAAATAATTCATCTGATGAATAATGGAATATGCATAACCACCTAATAAATGATATTCATGAGATCCTTCGCCCATGTCTTCTATGCATCCTACATGACAGCGTGTTGCTTTTGTTATCTATCACAGGGCTATGTACAGATATCCAAGAGCGATAATACAAAAAGCTCCTATTGAATGCTTGATGACTTGTTGATACCTATTCCCCTATCTTTATATCCGAAGTAAACCCTGTGCACACTGTACACCTACCGTGGTTAAATCTGGTTTGACAGTATAGATGCTCTCATCATATGCAAATGTGATGAGGATTCACTTTGTGAGATTATTGAGATGTTTCAAGGCTGACTGGTTTGGTTCACTGCACATAATCAGCAGAAAATCAGTTGTATTTAAATGATGTATCAAGGGAGCATAAGACAGAAGGATGAAAATGGCACATTTTCTTATAAAATAATTGATATGAATAAAGTAAAATACATGCAGCTGGAATACTGCATGTGTCTCTATACAGATTATAATTCAAATCACAAGGTCCAGGTCTATGATTTAGTTCAAGTTGAAGGAAACCAGATATATTTAACCTTTGAATGGTTGGAGAAAGTACCACATGATTAAAATACATATTTCACAGCTATGAAGAATGTTTTTTTCTCAAAAAGGAGTTGGAAAAAATAGATGTAAAGAGGATATCATACGATAAATCAATGATCAAGCATGACCTGTAGCTAGAAGCAGGTCGGCTTTATTCACATATTAACTTTAACCTGTTAAACCCTAAATCTGTTTTTCAGGTCTCAGGCTCGAAAATGACATGCCCAGAACAAATGACTATATCTTCACTTCTAAAACGGGTACATTTATAATCTTTTTTCTCAAAGCAATTTAAACCTGTTGGTTGGATGTAGAAGAGTCAGAATCAATATAGATTTTTTTCAGATTGAACATAGTTAACATTTTTTAATTATAGTATCGGTCCAAAAACCACCCTTGAATGATGGGATAGTAGACCAAAAGCTTTAGGAATCCAAACTATAACATATAATAAGTACCCTGTATCAAGATTGATGCAAAACAAGTGACATTTGACCTTTTTTTAGAGAGGTTTAGCAAAAATAAAACACCTGGGGTCATTTGGGTGCATTTTCCATATGTCTGGAACCCATCGGTCGATTTTGATGATTGACACCTCTTTTGGACCGTTAGAGCCAATAGAATCGAGAGGGAGTTGCTAAATCCATCTAAACATTACCATTGGTGAATGAGAGTGATGCGCAGCCAGCATGCCCAAAACCGGAAGCTCTCATACACTCTCATAGCAGCTATATATGACAACTAAAGGTTATTGATCATTAGTATATGATGATGTTAAAGTTGAGTCCCAAAAATGAGAGATCACAACTTTTTTTTTTACCTTCCAGCCAGGAACGTCCTTCATGAGAATCGCCTCCTCTTCTAGATTTTCCCTCAGCATCCGCAAGGTTCTGGCATGAGTGGAAATTAAAATGTTAACTGTTGTAATTGAGGAGAGTCAAGGCCATATGAAAAAAAAAAAAATCGTATCGCATTTGTCAGTGAGGCTTTTATGTGTCACCTTCGGTCGGTCTCTGCCTGCATCAGGGGCATCAGAGCGATCCTGGCTTCCATCTCCTCGATTTGTAAGCGCCTGCAATGCACACACGTCACCACTAGTTACAGACTGATTGTGAAATATTACACGTAAACACACTCTTTCACTGTAACACACATTTGAACCAAAAGCAAAATTACAAGAATGACCCTACCTTCTCTCTCTGTTCCAGCTAAAAAGCCTCCAATAGCCAAACACCATGATGCCTATGCCAATGCCAAACATGCTATATCCTGTTGATGAAAGAAGGGGTTAGTGACAGTTTAAAAAGGTCCCCTATTATACTGTTTTTCATTATATTCATCAATATAAACTTTCAGAATCTCTTTACACAGAGGGGACACAGGTTTATGTATAAAATACGTGAAAGAGTGGATTTTGCATAATAAGTGACCTTTAAAGTAAATTTGACAGCGTTTCCCACAGATCTGAAATATACTTGGTAGTAACAGAGAACAGGGGGGGAAACCCAGGAGCAGCCTTCCTCGACATTGAGAAACACCCACTGGCCGTTTCTCAATGTCGAGTAAACCTGCTGCAGAGCCACTATTTCAAGTATACTACGTCATTGAGTGGCGCCGAAGGACTGTTTAAATGCATGTTAAATGCCCAGCATTCTGCGCCACTCTATGACATAGTATACTTGAAATAGTGGCTTTGCAGCAAGTATACTCGACATTGAGAAACGGCCACTGTCTAAACTAAATACTGCCGTGATGAAACGCCATATCATGGATTATCAAGGATTATTTCTGAAACAGTATGGAGCTCAAAGGCTTTCTCTCTTGCCGGTTATACCACAAGGTGAGTTCCTTTTTATTTCCTGCTTCGTCACACACATGCTCTCCAGTACAGGTTAGCTCTGAGTGTTAGCGAAGCTAATGTCAACACCGACCATATTAGGTCCAAAACAGTTGGGCATTGTTTCTGATAGCAACTTTCTGATAGTGCCGTGGGTCCACATTTCCGATATTACGTCATTTCGGACGCAAATCTGGATCAGCTCCGTTGTACCCCCGCTTTTAGAGATTTGGGTACGGAGGAAAAGAGAGAGGGTTTTATTTTTTGTATTAGTACTACTTTGTACTTTTACCCAACTGCAATTCAGAGGTTAATAGTGTACTTTTACTCCAATACATTCATTTTAAAGCTTAAGTTACAGATATGGATTAATGATAAAAAAAATATGTAATCAACACTTACAACTGGATAAAGTAAATAAAGATTTTAAAATGTGTTCCACCTTAAACAGCTGTGATAATCATATAAATACATCAATAATTGTGATCAAAACATATACTATATTATTCTGAAAAAGGCTAATCTGCAAAATTAGTAGGCCTACTTTTACTTGAGTAAGATTTTGATTGCAGGACTTTAACAGAGTATTCCTACACTGTGGTACTTCTACTTAAGTACAATATCTGCGTACTTCTTTCACCTCTGATGTGACTTCCATACTGACGACAGCAAGTAGACCTACTAGTGCTGTGCAAATCATTTGTTTAATATTAGGTCTCAGGAATTTCACACAACTAACTAGGCTGTGTTTGCCTTAGTCTTGGAAATTAACTTCACAACATGAAAAAAAAAGCTCATGTGTATTTTAGAATATTATAATACAATTGGACTTGCAATGAACCGGGTGCCCGTGTTGGCTAGTTAGCAAGTAGCTATCATCACTGTCAATAATGACTCTTCAATGTTATTCAGCGACACACTTTTATAATGTACGCTGCAGTCAAACATACGTATTGTTTGTTTCCCCATATAGAAAGCATGAAATTAAAACACTAAAAGAACGTTGACATTAAACATTTTACTATATAAAAGCTAAAGTGTCTACCTGACCCGTTAGCATT
This sequence comes from Notothenia coriiceps, assembly GCF_000735185.1. NCBI lineage: Eukaryota > Metazoa > Chordata > Actinopteri > Perciformes > Nototheniidae > Notothenia > Notothenia coriiceps. Next base: position 54,789 of record NW_011355579.1, read on the forward strand.
AGCCTCTGTTCAGTAAGTAGCAAATGTCCTCTGTCCTGTGCATACTAACAGCTCGAGTGTGTGGACTTGTATATTTCAATAAATGCGTATGAGATGCAAGTACCAGACAGTCCTCGTTTAGGCAGATTCCTCTTGTAATCAAACGGAGCATATCCTCCCGCAGGAGGCATGTCCTGCTTCACCTTGGACCCCGCCATCTTCCTCCGGCCTTCTCCCAAACACGCCGGTGACGTCACTGCAGCACTTCCTCTTCAGTCCGGAACAAGCCTGTGCGGCGCTCTACCGCCCCCACTGCTTTATTCTCTAGCACAGGGGTGTCAAACTCAATTTCATTGCGGGCTACATTCGCATAAAGGTTGCACTCAAAGGACCGGTTGTAACTATATAAATATATATATATAAAATAATGTATTATATTACATTATTGCCTCTGAATTGGATTATTATCGGATAGGTTAATAACTTCATCATTAACTACGTCTGAAAGCAGAAGTCCAGGGCAAATAATTGCAAGTCTCTTCAGTTATCATGTCACAATACGAGATGCATTGTGGGACATGTAGTTTATGGACAATGTGCTTCTGTAAATCGGCATGTAACCGTATAATAAACGTATTATATTCTTTGCAAGCTCTTGAGGGGCCACATAAAATCAAGTCGCGGGGCGGATTTGGCCCCCGGGCCTTGAGTTTGAGACCCCTGCTCTAGCAGATCTTGAGATCATTTTAATAAATGCGGCTTGTATTTGCTCAGAGTTTTGATTTATAGACAGCTAAATTGTTACTGTAGAGACTTGAAACTGGGCTGATCAAATAACAAAACAACGTCTTAGCTTTATTAATATATTGGCACTTGACATCTTACCTTGAAATCCTGACCATCCCTCTTCCTTCTAACCACTTGACAAAATTTAAATTTAAATATATAAATTACTTCTATTCAGAATTAATTATTAGGCAGCAAAATGCCCCTGTAATACATATATTGCTATATTTAATACTATTAAATTGCATTTGGTGTAAGGTGCATTGCCATGTTGTAAATTGTTCATGAAGAGAACATTATGTACTTAATATCCTGTTGGTTCAGTCTGTAAAAAATAATCACACTTCATTAGTTTACCATCAACACCACACGTTGTATGTGTGTATTATGTCAAAAGCACACTATATATGTCTCTCTAGGTATTAAAGTAGAAGCATGTCTTATTTCTGTCCATAAGAGATTATTGTACTTAAGTAAATGTATTGTATTCTAATAATTTATTTTATGGAGAACGTGGAGAAACATTTAATACATTTGTATCTGACCTGCCTTTGTTTATTTTTTGCTAATCAAAATGTACATTTTTCGTATTGCTTTCTTTTTTTTCTCTTCAGTGTCTCATCAAATTTGGACCATCATTGGAGGATTTGCATTGTTCGGATGTACACTTACCTAATTTGTACATATGCAATAGTAAATACCATGGATTTATTGATTAAACAAAGGAAGCATGCCATGATCATATGGGAAAGAGCACTGATTATGTCCCATAAGTGTTCTTTTGTAAATGAACTCTTCAACTGGAGTTATATAATCCACACATAATAAATAAGAACAAGTGTTTAAAATGTATATATTTTTTTATTTCTTAGGAGCTAGGAAAAAAAGTAAACCAAATAACTTTTTTAATAATTTGTACAATGCAGGTCAAATCAGGAAGCAGATAATGTATGTAATATGGTGATCAGGGGTACAAGAAAAATATCTTGAGTATTCCAAGCTCTTGGTAGCTGAGATAGTCCCTTTAAAATCGGATTGAGGAATACATGAATTCTGCGTATTGTGATGATTATAGTTCTCCAGAGTGGAAAAGTCAGCTCCTTTAGAGTTAGCTTTTTCTCAGCAATGGCAAAACACTTAACAAAATCTTACAATGTTGACATTAATATAAAATAAGCAAATTACAGATGGTAATTACAAATGAATGAAACACCATGCTTCTTCAGCAGATGTGCGAAAGAACAGAGCAGTTAAGGGAAGGCATGCTGTTAAACGGGAGGAAAAAAGATAGAGTAAACTCCACATTTGTGGAAACCACAATATATTTAAATATAATTGAAAAACAAAATAACTTACTGTGAAAACAAAATCAATCAAACCTGGCAATGTTCCAGATTTCTTTTTTTAGCTCAGTTATGTTATTTCTGCTCAAAATAAGTGTATTTTGTTAAATGTGAACACTTGGATATAACTATAACCATTCAAGTGTCAAAAATTTGTGTCAGTTTGACCCACATCATGGCAGAAAGGGCTTATACGCCCGGTGTACTTTTTTTTTTTTTTTTTAAATCAAAGTACTATTATATAAACACCCAGTCTGGAGAATAGAAGTACCCAGTACTCCTTCAAGTATAAGCTTTTTCTATGACCCAGTCAAATCCAAATGGTTTCTGCACAATTACCAAAGAACAGCGAATCTCAAAATAAACAACAGTAAATAACAAAACTAAAACAACAATCATACAAAAAGGTAAGGAAGGAACGGCTCTTCACTTTGAGAGATTGTATTTGCTTAACAGTCCTCCGGGGGTTGCTGTTGGCCATATTATTGGAGCTAAGGAACTTGCTCAAAAACAAAGCAGTACTATAGTATAATCTACTTCCAGGTATTTGCAGTCTGGGAGAGCGAGGATCGAGAGGGGATCATGTCCAGCAGGTACTCCCTCTGACGAGCGTCGACGCTGGCTGACGTCTTGTGACCTGTCAGGCTGGGGTTCACGTAGGCCATAGTGACTCCTGTGAACATGCAAGAGAGCAGCAGGTCAATATGTGGCGCAAACTGCTAAATGCCCTTCCAAGTAGAACAATCATTTCAGAACGCCTGACGATATATCAACCCGTTTCCCAATAGAAAACAGACAGACTTAAAAGATAATGAGAAACATCTCACTCTAAGGATTAGGAGTGACACCCAAGGAAAACTAACAAACCACCAAACTGGGGGACTAAAAGAGAATTATTGAGATCACTGGCAGGGGTAGGACTGGAGAGTGGGATTGCCTTGTCCGAAAACATTTCCTCCTCAACTTTTGTATAAGATTCCTTAACTTTAGAAATGTTTGAAAGTAGGATGTTCAAGGATTGCTTTGGGACCAGACAGGAATTTGAAAGAGAGCCGATGTCAGTCGGCAGGCTGGTATTAATGTGAGTCTACCTGTATTGCTGTTGCTCTGCTTCTTCCATGCAGTGGATGAGGCACTACCATCGCTGATATTCCTGCCGCCGGCGGTTCCACTGCTGCTCACCTTTGAACTCTGGACAGAGCGGTGGGGATGCATGCTTCCCTGGCCGGCTGACCAAAGCTGCAGCCGCCACTGCACTCTGCAGCTGGGAGGAGGAGGAGAAAGAGTGGGGGACGCCCCTCAGCCCCAAGGATGAGACACCATGGGACAGCTGGCCCTGGGAACTCTGAGGGGAGTTAAGAAACATACAGTGGATCGTAAGTTACAGTTCTCTGGACCGCACAAATGCTTCTCTTTAAGATAACAAATTACTCCAACCTGCTTGATTGAGTGATGGTAGACCATGTTGGATCCTCGGCTGGCCTGTTGGAGGTGGTGCATAGAGGACGCTCTGGCGTGTGCCTGCTTCAGCTGATGGGACACCAGCTTCTCAGCCTTCATCGACGAAGAGGAGCTACTGCGAGACACTGATGAGGAAGTCTGCTGAAAAATGCGCTGCTCTATTTCCTGCTCTTGTTGCAGTGCTTGACAACGCCGCTTCAGCCTATTGGTATGCTCTGCCTTAAAACCTTTTTCTGATTGGATGACATACAGTGTTCACAGAGGAGTGCCCCGCCTTTTGTCTAGTCATGTCTCCAGCGGCAGGTGAAGTCGGTTTTGCACTGGGTGCAGGTGAAGGGCTCTCTGGGAATGGTCTTGGACAGTGCTACACCTGTCTTTCCTGGATGGAGTGAGATGGGAAACT
>NW_011355580.1:0-4718 GCF_000735185.1 Notothenia coriiceps
CTCTGAAGGAGGGGGCAGATTTTTTCCGGCTGTGTATTTTCAAATTCTAGCGCACTCGAGCTGGTTTATCCCAAATTACCTACCCCACCTTTAACCCAGCATCCCGTTAATGTTAAGCAGATGTTTTTTTTATGTTGTCTCAGAGAAAGGCTTGTTGAAAATGAAAGTTCCCTACCACTGTAATCCCAAAACTTGGAGTAATAAAACTATACACACTAAAATGTACTTTCTGTTTCACGTGTGAGTTTTTAAGTAAATATAAAGGTGAATTAAAGTTTAAAGTCCTTTAAGTGAAGGAAATAATGCTTTAACAATTAATTAAAAAAAGTCAAAGTAGGTATAAATGTCAAGCCTAACCCTTGCATTTTGGGAATTAAGTTTTAAACATTTTTAGATCTGACTAAAAGTGATTTTGTTTTTGTTCTCATGAAATTCTGAGACTAAAAGTCTGAATTCTGATTGACAGACTTTCAGAAAAAAAGTCCGCCTTTTTTTTTAAATCTGACTTTAATCTCAGAAGTCAATCAATCAATCAATGTTTATTTATATATCCCAATATCACACATTTTACATTTGTCTCAGTGGACTTCGCAGTTTGTACAGAATATCAGTATGACAATACGACACCCTCTGTCCTTAGACCCTCACATCGTGGAAACACTTCCAGAGAAAACCCACAGTTTAAAGGGGAACATGGGAGAAACCTCAGGGAGAGCAACAGAGGAGGGATCCCTTTCCCAGGACGGACAGACGTGCAATAGATGCCGTGTGTAAATCGAAGAGATAATACATTTTACAGCATAGGTAGACCAAATGTTTGGAAATGCATGTGCCTATAAGAAGAAGAAGAAGTCTGACTTTTCTCAGAAACACTCAAAAGTTTTTGGTCATTCTGACTTTATTTGCCACATTTTGACTTTATTGTCAACAGTTTATTTGTGATGTTTTGAATTCATCCTCAAAATAAAAATAAAAAATCCCATTCATTCTCAACATTTCGACTTTATTTCTATACAGTTGGACTTTATTTGGGATATTTGAACTATATATTCGACATATTGACTCGTATGCAAAATTTAAAAATAATCTTGCTCCTCATCCTTTATCCCTATTCCTAACTCTGATTACAGCTAGAATCGTTTTCGTCTTAAATCATAACAAATTAAATGTATCATGAACTCTTAAAACGTTGTTACCCTTCTTTGTTGATATTTCTCATTCATACTTAACATTTTCACCTTATTCTCATAGTGGTATTTCAACGTTATTCTCATCAGATATCATTATACTTTCAACTTTTTTTTTGACATTTGGACTTTATTCAAAAATAAATATGTCTTCCCCTTTTGCTCTAACACTAATACAACAATTTATTTACCGGAACCTAAGCAATATTTTTGTACATACAATCAGCACAGACAATTGTCTCATTTGTATGCAATGCATATATTTTGCTTTCCACTTCTAAATGACAAACATTACTTATGCATTGTCAAATGCAATAAAAATATTTTTGATCAGAAATATAAATAAGATGCATGTGAGTTAAAGGTCTGACCGGTGGTGCTGAGTGACAGCAGGGGGAGAGAGAGGGATCCTCCCCCGGAGCAGGAAGCTGCTGCTGGGACTGAGAAACACACAGAGAGAGGTGCTCTACAAAACAACCAGAGACTCTTCCAGCAGAATGTAGCCCCAACACAGACATCCAGCCCCACAACAAGCCTACATGTCCCGCAGGGTGCAGCAGCAGCAGCCGGTCTAACAGACATTGTTTCTCCCCCATGATGAAGGAGCTGCAGGGCTGCGGGATGCGGTCCTCGGTGGGCTTTCTGTCCCGCAGAGAGCTCACCGGACAGCCGCTACTGAAGGACGAGTTCCAGAGGCGGAGGATGGCCGGTTGCTCCAGCCTCTTCAAGAAGGACATGCTCGGTCACTTCGGATGCGTCAACGCCATTGAGTTCTCCAACAACGGAGGAGAATGGCTGGTTTCTGGTGAGAAATCATCCTTCTTCATGAGTTTAGTGTGTTAGCATGCTAACGCTAACTAGCCTGGCAGTCAACTGAAACCAATGGGTGAAAACACTCAAGCTATGCTAATTTAGCTTAGCGTTTCGTGCTAACATGCTAACAATAACTAGCCTTTTTAATGGTTTTGTGACTCTTTCATTTTGTTTTTTAAAACTTAGATAGATAGATGCTTTATTTATCCCAAACTGGGACATTATTTTTGTCACAGCAGCAGTGTTGTCAAGCTTTATACGAGTTAGACATATTTAAAAGATAGAATAAGATAAAGGTATTCTGATTCTGTAAAATAAAAATGAACATTAGCAGCAAGTGTAAACAAATTCACATAGAAAGAAAATGTTGATTAAATGGTAAACTCTAGAATATACGATCTCACTGAGATATATATACATATAAATACATATATTACAGACACATATTGGCACTGTTTTAATACTCTAACTATTTTTGTATCATTGTGTATTTGTATGTATCTTCCCTTGCTCTGTAAAGCACTTTGATGCAAACTTTATTTGCATCAAAGGTGCTATAAAAATAAAGTGTATATTATTATTATTATTATTATTATTATTATGAGCCTGGCAGTCAGCTGAAACCACTCAAGCTATCCTAATTTAGCTTAGCTTTATATGCTAGCTGGCTAACGTCAAACACCCAGCAGCGGCTCTGAGGGCAGCAGTCCCCCGGACCTGAGTCACATATTTCGGCCCAGAAACTCACACTGCTGCCGGTGTAAGGGACGTTATTATCCCGCTGGAGGGTTTAATAATGTCTGCCTCCTGAAACTACAAAGATATTTTACATCCAGAGAGGATACAATAAGATATCAATAATCATCTTCTGGCCTAGTATAACAACATGATGTTGTCATTTTTATTTATTATTTCTTAATTTATTGTGTTTACATTTATTTAGAGCACATTTTGATAATATCTTAGTTAAGCTTTTCTTTTTTTTTCTTTCTTTCTTATTACATTTTTTGTACAATTGTGGTCTTGGGAGGATTTCAAAACATATTTTGTCTTATTTAGAGAATTTTGTATATGATTTATATAACAATTATTATTTTTGTATTATATTCTCATACAACAATAAAGGGGTGGAAACACTCATGCGTCAATCTTTATTATTTAACAATATAACATATTTTGTATCTGAAATTAGCCGTTGTGCAGAACGATTACATTTGCCTTCAGGTAAATGTTGATGCCAATATTGTACTTTTACTTAAATAAGGTTTTAACCCATAATAGCTCTAAATGTTTCCATACCTCTAAGAGTTCAACCCCTTCAGGTCTATTGAAATCAACCAATCTGAGAAGTCAGTCTTTAGTTCCAACTCTAACTGTGCTTTGCATTTGTCTAAGTTCTTGTTGTTCTTGTCTTCAGGAGGAGACGACCGTCGGGTTCTGCTGTGGAACATGGAGGAAGCTCTCCACGCTCGCTCTAAACCAGTGAAGCTGAAGGGAGAACACCTGTCCAACATCTTCTGCCTCGCCTTCGACAGCACCAACAGGAAGGTTTTCTCCGGAGGTAAGGATAAATAAACACTGCATCTGCTGTCTGCTCCTTCACATCAACAAGAGAGTTTATTTCCTTTGACCTGTGCAGGTATTTCTGTGGCTTGTAAATGTAAGGCAAGTCGCTAAAAGGTGGATATGGTTAGATAAAAAAAACGTTGAAGCTCTTGAGGCTGCAATTTTGTATGCAGCAAAGTCAATTACCTTAGAATTCATATTCAAGGACTAAATTAAATTTATTACATGAGAATGTTTGTGCACATTTTACTGGACAAAAGCTACAGCTGCAACTATTTGATTACAATTTTGATAATATTTTGTCATGCTAAATAGACACACAAGTTTTGTGCACAAGCATCCTTCACATTGTGATCCTCTGTTTGTTGTTTTGCAGGAAATGATGAACAGGTGATTCTTCACGATGTGGAAAGGTGGGTCAAATAACACCCACAGAATAATAACTGTTGCATCAAAACACCTCCTGTATATTCCCAGACTGTAGCATAAATAGCTTTGTTGGCTTTGCACTAACAACATGTTTCTGTGTGTGATTTCTGTTCCGACAGAATGGAAACCATTAACGTGTTCCTGCACATCGACGCTGTGTACAGTCTGTCCGTCAGCCCGGTGAACGACAACGTGTTCGCCAGTTCTTCTGACGACGGACGCGTCCTCATCTGGGACACCCGCGAGCCGCCAAGTACAGGTACATGCACAGTTTGTTTACTGTAAAGCTTGTTGTTGTTTTTTTACAATAATAATATCTTTATATAGTAATGCCTGGTGATGCTTAGGGCTGCATTCATCTAGAATAAAAGCACATTATTCTTGTTGGGAAAATACTGAATGTACTTTTCCAATATCAGAGTCTACATGGTAACAAAGGTATCCCAACTGTAGCCGTGTACATGACAGGATGTCTGATTACCTAGAAGAGCATCGGGACTGTCAGAATTTAGAGAAAAAGTCAGAATTTTGACATTTGGAGAAAAAGTCAGAATTTTTAGATTTTGAGAAAAAAGTCAGAATTTTTAGATTTTGAGAAAAAAGTCAGAATTTTAGATTTTGAGAAAAAAGTCAGAATTTTTAGAAAAAAGTCAGAATGTTGAGAAAAAAGTCTGAATTTTTTTAGATTTTGAGAAAAAGTCAGAATTTTGGGAAAAACTCAGA
>NW_011355580.1:4758-23146 GCF_000735185.1 Notothenia coriiceps
TATGTAGCAGACTTGTGTAAAGATCAAAAATGTGTGGCTCATGTGAAGCCAATGCAGTTGCACTTTACAAAGGCTATTGATAGCTAATGTACTTTCAGGATTCTTTCTTTTGTGAGCTCTTCATGGTTGGATGCACTTATTGTCAGTTGCCTTGGACAAAAACGAATTGAAATGTAATGTAACTGCAAACTGCTTTCGCATCACTTTCACGCCATTCCCCTTACTCGGTCTCTCTTTTCACCTTTTGTAACCGTCCGATGAAGCTCCTGCATACATGTTGGGAGAATACTGAATATACTCTTCCAATATCAGAGTCCACATGATAACAAAGGTATCCCCAACTGTAGCTGTGAACATGACAGGATGTGTGATTACCTAGAAGAGCATCAGGACTGTTTGAGGCATATGATAGCTATGTGATTAACATGATGATTCAGCCTCTATGGAGAGAGACATATGACAAGCATGATCATTTCTGACGTGGAGCTAATCTGAAGTAAACATTGAATACTGCTTTCTATTCCTCCATCTTGTGACTGTGTAACTCCCTCTCTTGGATATCAGCATGTGAAGGACACTGTTCAGGAACTAGTTGATGCTCTGTATGTGATGACTACTTCCATTCTGGAGAGGATCACAGATACATGGATCCTGAGATTCAAGCTCAAGCCGGTGACGAGTGATTATTAATATTTAGTAGTATTCAGAAAAAGTCATAATTTTGAGATTTTGAGAAAAAGTCAGGATTTTGAGAAAAAGGTCTGAATTTTGATATTTTGAGAAAGTCTGAATTTTAGAATTTTGAGAAAAAGTCAGAATATTGAGAAAAAGTTATGATTATGAGAAAAAAATCAGAATTTTGATATTTCGAGAAAAAGTCAGAATTTTGGGATTTTGAGAAAAAAGTCAGGATTTTGAGAAAAAGTCAGGATTTTTAGAAAAAGTCAGAATTTTGATATTTTCAGACAAATTCAGTATTTTGTTCACGACAGGATGTATGATTACTAGATGAACCGGTATTCCTCCATCTTGTGACTGTGTAACTCCCTCTCTTGGATATCAGCATGTGAAGGACACTGTTCAGGAACTAGTTGATGCTCTGTATGTGATGACTACTTCCATTCTGGAGAGGATCACAGATACATGGATCCTGAGATTGAAGCTCAAGCCGGGGACGAGTGAGATCTTTCTAACATAACTCTAATAATGTTAATGTTTTCCAGCTCACCTGGTCCCACAGGGCCCCGGCCACCTGGTCGATGACGGCCCCCAGCTCTCTGTACTCCCCAGAGTATCGGATGTAGGCCCAGGTGCAGAGCGTGATGAGCGCCAGGCCCAGCACCATGTTGCACAGGCTGGCGATCACGTCCACGCCCACGAAGCCCGTGATGCCGGCGGCCACGTACATGACGAAGATGACCACGAAGAGGGTGGCGGGGGTGCGTGCGGCGTGGAAAATGTTCTTGGAGTCGTTGTGCTTGATGTACTGGACGAACACCTCGTCCACCTCGGCCTCCAGCTGCTGCAGGTAGCGCCGGCTGAACTCCTCGCCGCCCATCTTCTTCACGCCCTTGAACACCTGCAGCGCCTCCTCCCTGATGGCCCCGTGCCGCGCCTGCAGCTCGCTGGGGGCCAGGAAGGGCCGGTCCCCCCCACACACCTGGGGAGGAGACGGGGTGGTAAGAATGATTTTAAAGGTCACCTATTGTCCAAAATCCACTTTTTCATGTCTCCTCTACATCAACATGTGTCCCCTCTTCTTCATGTCTCTTCTACATCAACATGTGTCCCCTCTTCTTCATGTCTCTTCTACATCAACATGTGTCCCCTCTTCTTCATGTCTCTTCTACATCAACATGTGTCCCCTCTTCTTCATATCTCTTCTACCTCAACATGTGTCCCCTCTTCTTCNGGAGGTAATACAAGGGTATTCCCCCACTCAGGGGTGTGCACTGCACATTTGTCTAAATCCAGGGGTGTGTGGTGTGTGTGTGTGTGTGTGTGTGTGTGTGTGTGTGTTGTGTGGTGGTGGTGTGTTGTGTGTGTGTGTGTGTGTGTTGTGTGTGTGTGTGTGTGTGTGTGTGTGTGTTGTGTGGGTTGTGTGTGTGTGTGTGTGTGTGTGTGTGTGTGTGTGTGTGTTATTTTACATCCTTCATAGGTTATTTTAGTTGTGTTAAGGAAGAGTTTATATTTGGACCGTTTTCATCCACCTTTAGGTCCAAGGAGTATCAAATTGTTTTGTTTGTTGGACGTCATTTTTACCAAACACAAAGACTAAGAAGACTTTACTAATTTAGTTTAACGAGTTGAACTTCTGTCTGTCGGAACTCTCTTGAGGAGTCGTTTCGGTAAGGGTTAGGGTTAGGCATGTGATGGTTATGGTTAAGGTTAGGATAAGTCTCCAGGAAATGAATGTAAGTCAATGTAATGTCCCCTGAAGTGATGTATACATGTGTGTGTGTGCAGTCGTTTCAGGCTCAGCTGGTGGGTCTGCTGCCTCTGTCTCCTCACAGGATCCCCCAGAGGAAATCACCGAGGGGAGGAGCCAGATAACATGCAGGTACACACACACACACACCTGCACTACACCTACAGTATATTACTATTGTTTTGTTTAATAATGTTTAAAAAGTCTATGTTCGTAAATTCATAGGGCTTTACATTTTCCTCCATATCTCTGACAGCATAACACAAATTGGTATTCATTCATAAAACAAAATATCCTAAATGTGCGCTGCAGAAACCGTGTACTTGAGGAACGCATTATCATTTTCAGTGTACATTTTTCCTGAGTCTTCTTTAAAATATTATTTAGAGCATAAACTCTGCGTTTGAGCATCTCTGCACGGTGTGTTGATTTCACTTTCATCTCCTCGACTTCCCTCACTGGTCTTTTTTCTTTTGTCACGTGTAAATTCAGCATAACTGGATATAAGATGGGAGCTATCACTACATCTCATGGTGGAAAAGGGAGATATGGGAGCTGTTGTATTTCTGTCACTCAAGCTGGTGTCAAATAAATCACTTACTTCAGGTGCTGAGAAATATATATAAATAGCAGAGGCTAAAACTAAATTTAAGGACTTTTTCTTCAAAAAAACAACTGGATTGGTCGTTAAAAATGCCTACATTTCATATTTCACATCTATTGTGCAAGAATAGAAATTGAAGCTACTTGTTTTTAATTATAAAAATTCTCGAAGGCACTAAATTGAATCCATGTCTTAAACTGTTCCATGTAGGGTCCTTTTAAATTGAGGAATGTGAGCCTGGATAATCCTTAAAAAGTCCTTGAATTTAATTGTTAAGAATATTGTGGAACCCTGCATTAATATATTATAAATACATCATTTTTCTGCGGTTCTGATCAAAAGCATAATCTCTAGCACCAGGGCCCAGGAGTTCAAAACTTTTAATCCCAATCAGATCCGATCAGATTTTGGAAATCCCATTTTTTTGTGATCCAGGATCAGACAAGTCGGCCAGATTTTGTCCCTGGAGTTCAAAGCAATTCAGGATAGGATCAGCCTGATCCAGATTACGATTTTTCAAGATGACTAGATCCTGAATATCAGTGCTTTAATCCTACCGATCGCCATCTAGTGGACATGAAAAATAATACAAGGAAGACAAGAGACCACATTGCAGATCTATTGTCCGCAATTACTTTTGAAAGGTGATGACAGATGGATTTTTTTTTTGTTGAAGTTATTTCTTCTTTAATCTAAATTACATTTGTGATTGACAATCTTTGTTGTGATACTTTCATGAGCATAAACATTTATGTCATCAACATTTGGTTGGAAACAAAACGTGACCAAAAACGTGACCAAAAAATGAAAAATAAAATTGATTTGCCATGAAGGCTAAAAATTGTGTATTATTTCAGTTAACAAACTTTCCCATCTTATTTATATTGAAACATATTTTTAAATAAATGGTACAGTACATTTGCTCTGGTAATCCACTGGAAATCCACCCCTCTGGTGGGATCAGGATAATCCAGTTTTTTGGGATCAAACTGATCCCAATCCTGTGTTGTCGGTTTGAACTACCCGTTTTGAAGATTTGATCCAGATTAAAGCTTGGATTGGATTTCCTGATCTGGTCGGATATCAAAGTGATCCTAATCCTGTTTTTTGGTTTTGAACTCCCCAAAATCCAAATCTGATCGGATCTGATTGAGATTAAAAGTTTTGAACTCCTGGGCCCGGATGATCTGAGTGTATTTAGCTCTTATAATCCTCTTTTTGGTTTTATTTCACATCCTATGTTTGTGTTAGCGCTGGGTTTGCTTTGCTGCTTGTTCTCAGATCCACCCGTCTGTCCTCACCTGCTCATCAAGTGTGTGTGTGTGTGTGTTTGCTTTCTGGGTTTGGTGTGCGTGTTGTCTTTGCTTCTTTCTTTAACTTTCCTCTTGGGGACTGCAGTGGTGTGATCCTCTGGGTGTTTCTCTCCATTTGTCACGTTACACACTCCTCCGTCTCTTCCTAATTATACGGATGTAGTTTGTTCAGGTGTGTGATCTCATCGTTGGTGTGTTTTTAAAAACCATCTTGACTCATTTATCTGCATTATAAACACTGATCGTCATCCCCAGTTGTTTATACTAGACATTTAACTATATATTTATACATTTAAGCCATGAAATCTTCCCTTTGTGTCACTAGTAGCCTGTGTATTCAGTCAGGTTTTATTTCCCATAATGCAACTTAGCATTAGACAAATTGTTATAAATACATCTGAAACACCGGAGCAACACAATACTTTATGAAGCTTAAAAGAAGCGCAATTTAGGACCAGTTAATTAGACGTGGTGCCTCTTTAACTACATACATGTATAGAGTACACACCTGATACAAAGTGGGATGTTATGATGCAATTACTTTAGAGCAGGGGTCTCAAACTCAAGGCCCGGGGGCCAAATCCGGCCCGCGACTTCATTTTATGTGGCCCTGCAAGAATATAATACGTTTATTAGGTTACATGCCACTTTACAGAAGCAGGTTGCCCATAAACTACATGTCCCACAATGCATCTCGTTTTGTGACATGCGCACTGAAGAGACTTGCAATTATTCGCCCTGGACTTCTGCTTTCAGACGTAGTTAATTACTAAGTTATTATCCTATCCGATAATAATCCAATGCAGAGGCAATAATGTAATATAATACATTATTTTATATATATATTTATATATTCATATTTATATAGTTACAACCGGCCCTTTGAGTGCAACCTTTATGCGAATGTGGCCCGCGATGAAATTGAGTTTGACACCTCTGCTTTAGAGACATTACTGCAGGAAAAGTGTAGTTTAATGATTTATCAATTATTAAAATAGTTGCTAAATACTTTATTGATCCCGATTTTGGAAAACATTTTGTTACAGCAGCATGTAAACAAGGTTAGCAAGGCATCGCAAAGAATAGAACAATGTACATATTAACAGTAAAAGATATATATATACACAGAATAGTCCAACTTACTACTAAATAAATATAACCATAGGATACTTTATAACTTATGACAAATCAAAAATATCAATGCAAAGTGTTAACGCATTATAATCAGAATTCTACACATGACAGGATTATTATTATTATTATTATTAAGTTATTTAAAAACCCTATAGTTGTATATTGTGTCTGTGTATTCACATGATTATTTAAGTAACACATTAGTTTAGCTGTTTTAAAGCATGTGTTTTTAGTTTTAGTTGCGTGTTTGAGCGAGGCTGGAGCGTTGGTGAAGTTTGCTGCTTCTCTCTGCAGGCGCCGGTCCAGGATCAGAGGGTCGCTCACTCTGACAGCTACCGGAGGATCGGAGGACTCTAACAGCGCCCTCTTCCTCCTCCTCCTCTTCCTCCTGCTACCTCTTTTTACTGCTGCTCTTCCTCCATTCTGCTCCTCTTCCTCTGCTGTGTGGCTGCTTCTTTATGGGAGACTGTGATCAGATGTGCTGCCTGATTTAAAGGCTGAATGTGTCATTGTTTTTCTCTGCTGCTAGGTGGCAGGAAAACACAGAAAAAGGTGGAAATACGAATTTTATCCCCAATGGGAATTATAATGGAAGTGATAGGGACTTTTTTAAAGTTTGAAGGACATGCCATATGAAATGTATACGGACGCCCTGAGAGGCAAGTGAGGGGAAAAACACTGAAATATGATTATGATTTCAGAAAAGGTGATAATACATAAAGAATAATACAAATAAAATCAAGTAGAAATGTTCTCAAACCAGTGAAGTGAAAAAAGGTTTTTGCTGGTAATGTATTTATTTTTTGTCGTTTTATTGGGAAGCCATGAACGGGAATATTTCAAACATTTTTCGTTCCTCCATTTTCCGCTTTATAACGGGTTAGTTGTGACAAAAGAGATAATGACATAATGAATTTGTGAAATATAAATTCAACATCATACTCTCTAATAACTCATAATGGAACTTCATGAGAAAACCGCAGGGAATCTTTTTTTTTTTTTGATTTCCGTAGTTTGCATCCAAATGAAACACAAATTGAAAAATAGGTTCCTTAAAAAAATCAATATATACATTTTAGAATATATCTATTTTGCCGGGAAGATTTCACTACTTAATTATTATTCCATCTTTAAGAAATGAACTGTATGATACATTTTTTTATCAGGATCAGTTTGATGATTTTGATGAAAATTATCTCACATTTTTTGTTCACGTTATTTAGGTCATAACATTTAAAAATACAATGTAAATAAATCCTCGCTTGCCTCATGAAACATCAGTCGTTAACTTTTTATACTCAATCCTAAAATACTATGTAGTTTGAATACAGGGAATGGTTTTTAACGCAGGGTGAATTTTGTTTGAATGCACTTGAACCGTTTATTCTGAGACAGGGTCTTTTTATTCAAATAAATCCTCAGAGGCTGAATGTTTTTCTTTGCCTTATGATCATCGAGGAGCCTTTTCGAACAATCAAACTAATCTGTAAAAATCAGGAGGCGTCACTCTGTGTCCACGATGAGATTTATTCATTAATTATATTTGATTATTTATGCCTGTAATTGTTATTTTATTGTACACATACTACCTGATTCTGCTGCTGCACAACCAAAGTGAACCACAGCTTCCTAAGTTATTATTGTTACTGTTTAAACACAAATAATGAATGTTTATCTGGTATTTATTATTATTATTATAAATGATTGTTTGTCCCCAGTAGTGATTTATAAATGTGTTGTTTTTGCACCATGTATAAGCTCAAATGTATTTTATTTTTGTTATTTATTTTTGATAGAATCCTCATTAAATGTATTTTATTTATTGTATGATTTAAATTATTTTTTCGTAGAGGTATCTGGAATACATGGCATAATTTTCTACCTAATTATATTAATGCTGAAATGAAAATAAATAAAGTTTTAGCTCGTTAGAAAATGATCTGCTTGTTCGTTTCATTTTCTCACACATCAACTCAAAATGGAATCAAATTAAAAAAAAATCATTTGCATCCTCGTGTTGATATCCCTGACTGTCCCAGCAGGATGAGAGGCAGAGGAAGATGAAGATCATGGAGGTGAGAATGAGGGAAATCGAGCTCTCGCTGAGTAACGTCAAGCTGCTGCTCAGAGAGAAAGTCGCTCAGCTCAAGGAGCAGGTCGGTTATATTAAGATTTATAAATGAAATTCATTGTCATTTATTATCTGTCTTTATATTTGTTAGTGTTAGAGATGTCTTGCTGTCATCTGTTGCAGCTCTTACTCAAACTGATATCATTTATTCAAGCTGTACTTTAATTAGATTAATGATGCTTTTACTAATCGCCAATCCTCTCCTTTCTGTGATGTTTGCAGCTTCATAAAAACGGTAAGGCGGACGTGTTGATCGGAAATCTGTACGATGAGAACGATGTGCTGCTGGAGGTTCTGGAGAAGACCAAGCAGCGGCACATTATTTTAGAGAAGAAGAACTTCCTGCTGGAGGAGAAGATCAGCAGCCTCAACAAGATCATGTGTGACCTGACCCCCCCGCCCTCACTGCCTTACCATTACTAATGCATTCACTACATAAAACACTGCAGGTACTCGGGACACTCAAATCATCCAAATGCATCAAAAAGCAACCAGAAAATGTAATTTAGGGCTGTACCAAAAAACTAACTACGGTTATTGATTGTGTTTAAAGGTGTTTGTTCCGGAACTTCACTGTGTGACACTCGCGTACCAACACATTGTACGTGATAGGCTAAGGGGCGGGACATCTCAGTGGTTGACCAATCACAACAGAGCCAGCAGGAGAGGACTCTTTTAAGTAGAGCCATAAAGGTGTTATTTTCTCTGTGTGTAATCTGTCCTACTTAAGCCCTTATATACACATGATTACAATGTAAATATATATAAGTATTATGTGAAAGGGAAAAAGATGAGTGAGATAATGTAAACAGAAGAGCCCTTTCAGTCTGTTTGTCTTCCCGTCCTGAATTGTATAAGTGAATGTCAAGTGGCTGTTCTTCCTGTTATTTAAAAACATGTTAAACTTTTATATGTAAAGCTGTGCAATGAGTTATTTTTGAATGAAGGACCTTGTCTCGATAATGAAGCACTAAAACTAAAACAGGGTAATGTTTGTTATAAATAAAATACATGCACCATGTCTCCTTTGATGTCTGTCTGGATTATGTTCTGTCTGTGCTGCTGTTTGGATCTTTTTGTATACGTGCTGTGTTTATATTTTACAAGTACTGTGTTTTAATACAATTGAAGGTACTGTTACATGGTTATTTTTATGTTATCATACTTGATACTACATTTCAGATGCATACTTTTTATTTCACTCCACTGCATTTATTTAACAGCTGTAGATACTTGTTTTTTTCACAATATTTTATACATATTCAAATGATATATTACCCGCTTGATCTTGCAAATCTACATCTACATTACATGTTAAAATATTCATGGATCACTGAAATCCACTACATGTATTTAATACCTTTCAGTTACTTTACAGATTTGAATATAACACTGAAATCAGACTTTAGTTCCACCTGGAGTAAATTAACAACTACCCTGCAGTACACAAAGTCATTAAAACTAGCTGTTCCTTTACCAGCTTTGATAACATTTAATTATCAATAATTATAAAACATATATTATTCTGAAATGGACCAATATGGAGAATGAGTCATTTGGCTTTTGGTCCTTTAAGTATATTGCGATGCTAATACTTATGTACTTTTACTTGACTAACATTTTGAATGCAGGACTTTTACTTGTAACAGAGTATTCCTACACTCTTGAGGCTGAGCTCCCTCCAGGGGGGCAGGACTCTGCAGCTCCAGCCCAGGAGAGGAGGACTCTCTGTGGGTGTGGAGCTTGGATCACAGCGGACCGGACCTCCGTAAGGAAAGGGAGCTAAAAGCTAGCCGGCTAACTTAGCTGCTAGCTAATGTAAAACGCTTTAAAAACATGTTAACTTTCCTTCAAACTGAACGGGACGGTCGCCGGGTCAGAGGGTCTTGCCATGACTTATTTTGTTGTTGTTGATGTTGATGTTTTTGACCCGAGCCTGGAGTTATGCTCTCTCGAAAGAAAAGTAAAAAAGAAGCGTCGAAACCAGCCGAGGTTCACGGGAAATATGTGAAGAAGGAAACGTCTCCGCTGCTGAGAAGTAAGTAAGCAACAAGTTAGCTCAACGTTAGCATGCTAGCTCAGTTAGCCTGTTACTTCAATTTGGCTTCAGTTAGCTTGTTAGCTCAAAGTTTGTACCAATTAGCTTGTTAGTTCAAACTTACCATCAGTCAGCCTGTTACATTAAAGTTAGCGCCATTTAGCCTGCTAGCTCCAACTGTATACCAGTTACGATGTTAGCTCAAAGTTGGCATTAATAAGCCCGTTAGTTCAGCGCTAGCATCAGTTAGCACGATAGCTCCAAGTTAGGACCTGTCACTAGCTTTTTAGCTCAACGTTAGCATACATTAGCCCGTAGCTCAACGTTTCAGACAGAGGGTGAAAAGAGGTGCTGTAGCAAAGGCAGTGAGAGAAAGAAAATAAGCATTAAGTTACATCACATTGGCAAACATTCTTGTATGAATAACTTGAGTAATGCGCCACATTATTGTAATGTTAAAGCTTGTAACAAACTGTTTGTATTTGTGTAAACCGTAAACACATTGATAGGTAAAGTGCTAGCTAGCATCTGCTGGCTGCATTAACGTCAGCTGCAGAGTCAGAGGAAAGATATTACGTTAATTAACAAGTTAACACTTTATTTCATTGGTTTGTACCTGATGCTATGCAGTGTTCATAGTTCAATAAAGTCAGAGTTGTAGCTTAAATGTGTCCATTGGTAGAAATGGTACGAGTGTTATCTGTTAAATTGACTTTTATTTAATAAATTTGCCTCTAACTGACATTTAATTTGCGTTATGTAGTTAATTATTACCGTAACCATTAGTTGTATCTCTTTGTCACTTATAAGCAGTGGGGCAAGAAGTATAACAACATTTATTACGAGTAGTAATGATATGCTGGTAAATACATAATTGAAAGTAAAGATCCTCCATTCATTAAGAATTTTAAATAAAGTTATATAAAGTCTCAATTAAAAGTATTCAATATTCAGACAGAATAGTCCCGTTTGTGTAATAACGTTCTCATAGATGGTTTTATTATATTTTATATTATGTACTCTTGGATGGTTAAATATACACTATAAATAATAAGAGGAGTAAGGAAATATTTAAGTGAAGTACAAGTTGGCATGGTGCAATATGAAAATGTGAGGTCTTGCTTATCCTGAACCAAAATAGTTCATAATAGCATCAAGACATTGACAATGATCAAAATACGCAGAAAACTTCTAAAAATGACATTAAAAATTCCTTGAATAACTCAACCTCCCATTTAGTAAAACAACTCATATTTGTTGTCACAGATGGGACAGTTTTTTTGTAAGAGCATATAAACAATCCTGCAAACATATTCATAATGAAATATGTATATATTGTCTTTCAACACAGTTATAAGTCAAGGTCAACTTTATTGTCAATCTTTCAGTCTGTGTACAGACAGAGAGATCGAAATACCGTTTCCCACAATCCCGAACACAACCGAATAAAGTGTTAATACAAAAATAAAAAGTAACATTTCAGACTTGATCTAACAATAAATGATTATCGTATCGTTTATGTTATTGAATTGACAGGTATTAACAGTTTCTGTGTTTCCCTACAGATCTGATGCCCTCGTTCATCCGTCATGGCCCCACGATACCCCGACGCGCCGAGGTCCCTCTGCCTGACATGGGCCCCTCTTCCTACCCTGTGGCCCCCGCCCGGGAGCCCGTGGTTTCCCGCAACAAGAGCTTCCTCCGGGCCCCGGTGCAGCGGCCCCCCCACGAGGTGGCCCGCCGAGAGAGCCACCGCATGTCGGCCCCCCCGTACCTGCCCCGCAGTCTGGGGGATCTGCCCCATGAGTACGGGGGCTCCTCGCAGTCCTTCCTCACCGACGTGGGGCTCCTGTCTGAGAATGGAGACGCTGGCCGGTACTACTACCCCCCCGAGCCTTACTACGACCCCCAGCAGCAGCAGCAGCAGCCCCCCCCCAGAAGGGGCCCCGAGCGCTTCCCCGAGGACTATAGATACTATGAACACAATGAACACAACTTCCAGAGACTTCCACAACAACACACACCCCCGGCTCCAGGGAGACCCCCCTCAGGTAAACATGATTTCACTGGTTTCTTATTCTTTCGGAAGGTAAACAAGAGGGATGGACAGAAATATCTGAGTTAAAGATGTGACAACGATCACAAGAGGGATTCTTGGTCTTTGGACGTAGTTTTGGAAAGTCATTTGCATTTATGGTTTATCGATATGAGGACAATATGTGATATTCAAAAAAGCTGAATATTGTGATTTCCCACGCACATTGACATTGCAGTGGCGATCAAATAATATTGAACTGGTTTTGGAAAATACTCGGTAGTAAGAAGTGATGACTTTGCATATTGCGATAAAACATATTAGTTTTGTAGTAAGTGCAGTATCGCTTTCTTTTACTGTGAGTTTGTCGTGCAGGTTAGCAACATAAAACCTGGCTTTTGAGAAATAAAAGTTAAGCAGTTTGTTTGATGTAGAGTAAAATCAAGGCTGCAATTCTGCAACTTTTCATATCTGTATTTTTCAGAAAAAGTTAAGAGGAGGCATTCCCAATTTTGGGCTCCTAGAAGGATGTTTTAGTATCCGTACGGATGTGGGCTTGTTATGGATTTTATTATGCGCCGTAAATAGACCTCTGAAAGGAATGCGCTGAAAAGATTTTTTTTTTTCCTTTTCCTGAGGGATGAAATATTTAGCTCTACAACAGAAACACTTGTTTAGTATGATGGACTATTTTCTCACATTTTATGGTCTAAATGAAAAGGAATTTGCAGATGAATTGATTGAGTCAAATGTCATATGAGTACAGTATAGTATTTATTCCAAGGAAATGGCGTTAAATAAAATAAATGCAGTTTAAAATTACATATGTGTAGTTCTTTTTATAATACTGCCTCACTTAGGTGATCTGGTAATTTCCTTATACTAATTTTAATTAGAAATATAAAAAATTGCTGATAATAATTTTCATCCCATATTTTCAATCGATTATTTACACAATTCTTTGAAAAAAAAAATTCATCACCAGCATCATGAATGTCCTTTTTACTTTCTATAACCAGTAACATTCTTTGGATATGAGCTCATTGCAAAAGTACATGGCTTCTGAAAGCTGACACTGCAACGTAAATAACTCTTAACTTCTGGAAGCAGGGAAATGTAAAATAATTTTAAACCTGGGTGTTTTTTTAAGGAAAGAAAAAGAGGGGAAAGATTTAGAAACAGTGCTGCATTTAGTTCATGTCTGCAGCGAGTTTGTCTCTCTGAGAAAAAGGGCAGAGATGATGATGAAGAGGAGGAGGAGGACCCCTCACATTCCTCCTCGCTGTCATTCTGCAGAATTTGTCAGATTGCAGCGGCCATTTTGCTGAGAAACTTCATTCCTCTCTCGTTGTGCAGAGTTTAAAACTGCTCCTCCTTCTTCACTCCTGAGTCATGATCACTTTCTCACTGCTGAACGCGTGACATTTCCTCTCATTACCCAGCAGGAAGGAAGGACACTTCAGAGGCTGCTGGTGGAGAGTGTGGGATTTCAGTTTGTCGGTTTAACTTTTCAAATGTAAACAAACATTGATCAAATATGCCGGTTATATAAGATGCTCCGTCACAAAGGGCTGCAACAAATGCTACTCACAAACCATCAGAGTTTTACTGATTAATCGACTTGTTTGTATTTGTATATGAAGGCATTGTACGGGAGTAAAAACAACATACGAGGCAACACTAGAAACGTTTCTCTATCAAAAGGGAACACGGGGATTTTAGCCTTTGCAGACCATTTACCGGTACATGCACAAAAAAGAACACAGAAATACTTTCTTTATAAAAAATGTACTCATTGCAAAAGTCTCCTAGTTTCTAGAAGCAGAAACATTTTCTTGCAACGGGAAATAAGTAGTAAATAAGCAGAATTGAGCGACTGAAAAACAAAATTTCTTCATCTCTACTGTCACAACAGAGTTCAAAGGTCAAACAACCAGAATCTCTTCATACTTAGAAACTGCTTCCTCCTTTAAATAGATGCATTGCATTCCTCCTGATCGACATTCAGCTGCAGCATCAGAGCGACCTTTCTAACCTCCTCCATCCTCTCCGCTCTAAACCACAGTTTCCCACAGAGGCTGTTTTTAGGAAATTCCTCTCAAATATTTCCTTTTTCCCAGCGGCTGTTCTCCCCGGCAGCTGCTCGGCTCACGTCTCTCCCTCTGGCTGAATAAAAAAACAAGATGTTTGTGTCCTCAGGCATCGGGCGCATCCAGGCCAAGTCTATGGGGAACCTGTCCAACCTGACGGGGGACGACGGGCCGGTCCCCCCCGGCTGGACGGTGGACTGGACCATCCGCGGCAGAAAGTACTACATCGACCACAACACCAACACCACGCACTGGAGCCACCCGCTGGAGAGGGAGGGCCTGCCCCCCGGCTGGGAGAAGGTGGAGTCGGCCGAGTTCGGGGTCTACTACGTGGATCACATCAACAAGAGAGCGCAGTACCGACACCCCTGTGCCCCCAGGTACACACCGTCACATTTTGAATTCCTTTATGAGTCCCACAGAGGGTACGTTTACAGTGTTACAGCAAAGTGATAATACTGGGACAAAATAAAACTGTATCAAAACAGTATTTTCTGTTGGACATGGGTTGTTTGCACATTTTTTAAATCCACTAGGACCAAATTAGGAACTATACCAACTTCTGCGTCTTCCTTCATTGAGCTTCTGTAAGTCCCTTTAGACCAGTGGTTCCCAAACGTTTTCTGTCAGGCCCCCCCTTTGGAGAAAAAAAAAAGTCGGGCCCCGCCCCAACACAAATAGTCAGGCTCAGTGGCGGCGCCAGAGACTTATTTTGGGGGTGCTGTGGGGTAGCTTGACGTTTCATAGAGGGTGCTCAAACATTTAGGGTTTCCCATTAATGTACCGGGCGCTACAGTCGAATTTTCTACTGCAACACTCCCCACGCAAATACACAGTGTGACTGTTACAATGAAGGCTCGATAATCAGCTCACCGCATAGAGGTGTAAGCAGGGTCAAGTGCTATTTTTATAGGTGGTGTGTGGACCTCACATAGGGGGGTCCGGGGGCAAGGTTCCCATTTATTTTTTAATATTGAAGTTGAATGCATCAATCTGGTGCACTTTGAGAGCAAAATGAAGAGATCTATGGATAAATCTCTCAACACCCATATGAAACAGAACTGGGAACAGATTTTCTTTTTCTTTATGGATATTTTACAAATCACTCCCTTTTAAACTTTATTCTTTTTTTAATGTCATATAGTATTTCATACCTGTTTTTAATTTATTCTCTTATTTTTTTATCACTATAATGATCATATAAACGTGGGGCCTCGGAAATAATTGTTTACATTAATGGTGACCAAAAGGTTTGAGACCCACTGAGATAACACTGAGAGAGTCCTTTAGCTCACTGAGTCTCTCAGTCTGACAGGAGAGGACTCTCCTCCACTTTGTTGTTGAAAAAACTCCTTATATCCGTTAGCGTAGCTCGCTAGCACCAGAAGCTAACAACAACGATCTCCGGTACCGGTGCGCTCTCTCTCACTCGCACACAAAATGGCTCGTTTCACACACACACACAGAGCCGAGCTTTAATGAAACACAGAGACCCAGACGTAATAGTACTGCATCATATTATTTTCGAATCAATAATCTTTCAAATTATGATTTTTTTCTTTTTTTTTTCTTTCTTTCTTTAATAACCATTTTTCCTCCTGGTCTCTCCTTGTCTTGCCTCTGGGCCCCACACTTTGGGAACCACTGCTTTAGACGCTTTAAAAACAACACATTTCCAACTCGTTTCTTTGGATTGATGCTTTGGATCGTGTGGCTTATTCAAAGGAAATATAACTTGTTTTCACACAAATTCAACAAAGAAGAGTCAAAACAAAAGAGGCTAAAGTCGGATAAAATTAGCACACCTAGATAGACTTGTTTTTCTAATGATAAACGGATCAGAGCTGGGTCTCGTCTGTGTTTTCTGAACACACATACCTGTTGCTCTTAATATACTGGCAGACTGGGAATTGTAGTCTTTCATGTTCCTTGAACTACAGAAGTGGTTGCAATAGTATTTGACCTTTTACAACTTAAAGCTGGCTTTTAAAACACCCCTCATAACGACTGTATTCCCTGTGTGTGTGTTTCAGTGTTCCTCGCTACGACCAGCCCCCCCCTCTGCCCCCCCCGGTCGCCTACCAGCCTCGCCCAGAGGAGAGGAACCAGCAGGTGCTCGTCCCTGCGAACCCGTACCACACGGCAGAGATACCGGACTGGCTGCAGGTGTACGCCCGCGCTCCACTCAAGTGAGTACTGACAGCACACATAATAACCTTCTGCAACAGTTGTTAAAGTTTGATCCAGGAAATGTGGAAAAATGCACATTACAATGACCTGAGACTGATATTCTGTCTTTAAACGGATTTATCTGATTTTTAAACTCCCAATTTTCAGTGTTATCCTCCACTCACAGGCATGAAAAAAATCTTTCAAAGCTTCGCCCATTCACTTGAATGGGGTGACGTAGAAGATTTTTAATCTTCGCCGAACTGCATCGTGGGGAGCGGAGCATGGCTTTGCAAGCATTGTGAGCATCAAAAGTTGCAATGTTCAACTTTTGATGCTCCCGATGCTTTCGAAGCTGGCATCAGCCAATCAAATCCCGTTTATGCAAATCCCGCCAGTACAAGCGCTAGCCAATCAAACCGCGTGCAAGCTGGGAGAGCCAGACCGCAGTTCATTTCCTCATATTCCAAACGAGAAATTACGGTAGCAAATCAGCCGGTTCTTTACGACCAGAACTATTTACCGGGATACAAACCGGAGGAACCAGGCATGGAGGGAGGTGGCAGAGACAGTGGGTGAAACTGGTAGGTTTTCACCTGTTTGGGGAGTTTATATCCAGTTTACTTCGTTTTAACATTGCTATTGCTTTGTATGTCGGGGGCGGGACATTCATGTGATTGGTTGTTGGTCGCGTTGCTCGCAAAAAATCGCCAAGCTTCAGACACGCCCAGCATCAAGATTTTTTTCATGCCTGTGTGTGGACGGGCCGTTAGAGCGAGCAGGCTTTGTGATCCAACCCTTCACTTCTCAAAGGACCCTGAATATCTTCTTCTCCCTCAGGTACGACCACATCCTGAAGTGGGAGCTGTTCCAGCTGGCGGACCTGGACACGTACCAGGGGATGCTGAAGCTGCTCTTCATGAAGGAGCTGGAGCACATCGTCAAATCCTACGAGGCCTACCGGCAGGCGCTGCTATCGGAGCTGGACGCCCGCAAACAGAGGCAGACCTGGTACCAGCAGAAGAACTACAGCGGGAACATGTGACCCCAGTGTGTGTGAGTGTGTGTGTGTGTGTGTGTGTGTGTGTGTGTGAGTGTGTGTGTGTGTGAGAGCGTGAGAGCGGGGACACCACGCCTCTCTGAGGTCTCAGCCGTTTGGGAGCGGTCACAGTTTCACTTTGAAAAGACGATGGACTCCTCGGAGCCTCCTTACCAAACACATGTGTGCCTTCGCTGGATCCAAATATATCAGACAGGAAGTGATGACTGAAAAACACTCCATGAAGAAAACGCACGTCTGTTTTGAAGTGCTCAAAAACACACGGACATTGTGCCTTTTTTTTTTTTATATTCAAATAAAACGCAGCATTTCTTTTCTACACCAGTCACTTCACTCTGCGGGAGGAAGTGACAGGCAGCTTCTTCTAATTACTTTCTGTATGAAATACTACGTGACTATTTTTTCCTCTTGCTTTGAACGCCTCGTAAAACTGAAGCGACACTTTGACATTAAACAGAAAGTGTGCAATTCTTTTTTTATGACATATCCTTTATGAGACAATCCACCAAAACTTTGACAGATATTTAAGTTTTGATATGAAACACGTCTTTATTTAAAGATGGTGCTCTTGGCATTACTGTATGTCAGGAATGTGTGTGTGTGTGTGTGTGTGTGTAATGAAAAATAATAAGCTACTGGAACCTAAAACACACTTCATAAAAATACACTAAGTTTGCATTTCTCTCTGTTTCCCTTTTTCTGGATATTCCTCTCTCTGGTAATGCCTTGTTTTATGGACTGACGTCTCTCTTCTGCCGGACGAGTACAGGTTATTAAAAGCAATATATATTTGACACTCATAAATCAGATGTATCCCGTTGCTCGGAAATGTTTTTACGCCTGGAGTTTGTCTGGTAGAATCGTTGGGAACTTCCCTATCAACTCACTAAGGGGGAAAAACGTGTTATATTACGTTAAAAATGTACAAAATAAAAGTGCTTAATGGGACCTGTTATGAGTGATTATAAATCCAAACATTTCTGAGAGGCTTTCTGGTGAGGAAGAGGATAACTTATCTTCAACAGTTTGTACATATCTGATTTTGTGCATTTCATAAACAGGACAAAAGCAATAAAGTCTGCAGTGGAGAAAATACATCTGACCATTGGACTCCTTTGTTTACTTCCTAGTGACATCACTATGTAACACTCATGCTCATATTGACTAGCGCTCCAACACATTGTACGTGATAGGCTAAGTGGCGGGTTTGTAAGCGGTTGACCAATCACAACAGAGCCGGCCAGCTAACCAATCAGAGCAGACTGGGCTCTGGTTTCAGACAGAGGGTGAAAAGAGGTGCTGCAGCACAGGCAGTATGAGAACAATAAAGAACTTTTGAACATTAAAGCATGGAGACATGAGAGACACTACATACTGATATACACC
>NW_011355580.1:23211-28091 GCF_000735185.1 Notothenia coriiceps
CGTCATTACATCACAAGAGATTTTAAATTTCTCAGGAGGACGGACGACTACAGGACCACATAACGTCATACATGCGACAGAGATAGAAATTTCTCAGAGGGAGACCGACTACAGCGTCCAATATAGCCATACATCACAGGAGATGAAAGTTTCCCTCAGGGAGAGGACCGTACTACAAGTCCACCCCATATAATTCTAACTCACAGAGGATGAGAATTTCTCAGGAGAGGGACGACTAGGCAAGTCCACATATGAGTCGATACATGCTACAGAGATTGAAATTCCTCAGGAGAGGGACCGACACAAAGTCCCAACATATTGGGGGTCCATTTTGGACATCAGCAGGAGAGGACTCTTTAAAGTAGAGACACTACATACTGATATACACCTGAACATCAGCAGGAGAGGACTCTTTAAAGTAGAGACACTACATACTGATATACACCTGAACATCAGCAGGAGAGGACTCTTTAAAGTAGAGACACTACATACTGATATACACCTGAACATCAGCAGGAGAGGACTCTTTAAAGTAGAGACACTACATACTGATATACACCTGAACATCAGCAGGAGAGGACTCTTTAAAGTAGAGACACTACATACTGATATACACCTGAACATCAGCAGGAGAGGACTCTTTAAAGTAGAGACACTACATACTGATATACACCTGAACATCAGCAGGAGAGGACTCTTTAAAGTAGAGACACTACATACTGATATACACCTGAACATCAGCGGAATAGGGAACCTTTAGCATTTTTTGGTAACTTAATTGAACTATTGTGGGGAAAACAGTATTTCCATCTCTGGGAAAGAAATAACTCAAGTCTGGTTTTCTTTAATTTGGTCCAACTTTATTATTTATGTATTTGTAACGGATGTTTTGCAGTGCGTGTTCAAAAACTAGCTTGGAGGTTTTTCACCTTTCAGTGCTCTAACACAACAAATCCGTAGAAGATTTCAGGAATGAAGTAAATCAAGAATACCTTGTAGTGATACTTTGATAACAGATTCAATCTTGAAAATCTTAAATGCATGTGCAACATTAACTAATGCTACTTTCCTTACGACTGGACGGGTGTTTCTGTGATGTGATTATTTCACACTGATAGACTCAAACATCAGAAGAGACTCGCTGAATTTGCAGAGAGCGATCCTGAAAAAGAAATATCATCTTTCTTCTGCAGCTGCAAAAAAAGTGTTGCTGGAAGAATCTTTTACTTACACAAAAGTGCTAATACATTTAAAATACTCCATTACAAGTATTCAACTATAATCAGGAAAAATATCCTTAAGGTTCTACGAGTAAAAGTACTCAGTCTGCCAAAACATCCTCGTATTTTTGTATATATTAGTATGTACAATATATAATGATATTATTAGATAGTTCATATATTAGCATTTAAAAAAAAAGAAGATATATGAGAATTCATGTGTATTTAGTTCGTCTAATCAGGAACGTATTCTGCAGAAAAAATGCCTACATGTGTGACGAAGCTTAAATAATTATAATATTAGTAATTAAATATATATATAATTCTACTATATGTTGATGCTTATACTTATGTGCTTTTAGTAAATCCTTGAATTTAGGTGTTTGACTTGTAATGGAGTATTTTAGGACCATAGTATTTTTACTTTTACTTCAGTTAACCCATTGATTTCCGCACAAACAGAACAAGAAGTGCTAAAATGCTGACTTATTTCTGGGTTTTAGGACTCATTCCTGCAGAAGCTGATGCAATATTATGCAAAAAGTCTTAAAATTGGAAAGCTTTTAACATTGAAGTGTATAAACTCAAAGGAATCGGTACAGTTATAACGTCACTAATGTGGAATCATTAAAATAACAACGAGCTGTGTAAAGCTACATTCCTCAGATTTGCTCAAACATCCAATAAAAAACAAGACACACTCATTCCCTCAGCTTTAAAGAGAAAACACACAAACAGCAGATTGTAATATAATGTGTAAACTTCTCCCTGATGCAGAAATCATAATCAAAGTGCCGCGGTGAAATCATCGTCTACACGTATCCATGACACTAAACCACTTTGTCACAACCATTAAACTGAATAATCTTACGACCTGCTTCAGAGCTCCAGAGGGGACGGACACTAACCATGCTGATGGAGCGTTGTTTTTTTAACACACAGTACACAGTTTGGTAGATCAACACTAAACTCCGAAGAACAGAACCATCGGCACGAATGGGTTTCACACATCTGAGTATACTCTGAAAACCAGCGTTGGAGCCGAATGAGGTGGGGAAAAAAATGTGTTGGAAATGAAGTCAACGACAGACTGGAGCCAGGGGGCCGTGGGCACGGACATGCGAAGAACCCCCCTCGCGTCTTTATAGTCACTTTAAGTCTTCTTGCGATAATGTTTTTTTGGAGTCATTTTAAGTCATTTTGTAGACATTTTGGGTCTTTTAGTGGTCATTAAGCTCTCTTTGTAATCATGTTCAGCCACTAAGTGCTCATTTTGTGTCTCTTTGTAGTCCTATTGATTCACTTTTTTTTTAATCATTTTGTGTTCATTTTAAGCCTTTTCGTAAGAATCTTATGTTACTTTGTTGTGATTGTATCTTTTTGTCGTCATTAGAAGTCACTTTGTGGTCAATGTGTGACACAATGTATGCATTTTGTGTGTCTTTATAGTCATTTTGTGTCTATTGCGGTCATTTAAATCACTTTGTGATAATTGTGTGTCTTTTAAAGTCACTCTTTAGTCATTTTGTGTATCTTTCTGATTGGTGCATGTCTCTTTGAGTATATCGTAGGTGACGGTAAGGGGGCCCCTGACACTTTGGATCCCAGGCCTGTGCCCAGTTATCACCTTCTGTTGGAGGTTGAATATGCCAAGACGATCCCGGAGCTTCTGTACAGGTGATATTTCATGGAAAAAAAAGAGCCGAAGGCGAGCTCCACGCTCTGCCTTTACATGAACATTACACAGTCCCTTATTAGCTTTGAGTAGTGGATGTACTGGTGGGCCGACACCAGAGTAAAAGAGTGTCTGATGGAGTCTGTCTCAGTGATCAGTTCCTCTTCCTGACCGGCTCCTCCGCAGCCTCGTCTTCCTGAGCGCCCCCGGGGAACGCGTGGTGGTAGAGGTGCCTGTGATTGGCTGCTACGTTGTACAGCTTGTAGAGAGCCTGTGGAGCAGACAGGTGTTTACAGGTGGAGGATTCACACACACATACAGCGCCATCTCATGGTTAAATCCTGTAATTGAACAAATGGGGAAATTTGGCAACGCCCTCTTAGCAATTTGGCAACGCCCCCAGCCACTGCGATCCGCTGGGTTTTCAGTTGGAATCCGCTGGGTGGAGTCCTATCTGGAGTGCTACATCTGTACTGCACATATTTTATATTTTATTGCATTATATTTCAATGTAAATACTGCTTTATTTGATTTTCTGTTTCACTATATTTTTTCTTATTTTTTTGTAATGTTATTATAGTGTTCTTAAAATAGTTCGCTATCTGTGTTTTTAAATTGTACTTTTATGCAGTGGCGGTTCTAGACCAATTTTACTGGGGGGGCCAGGCTGGGGCCAGTTATTTCATGAGAGGGGCACAATAAAACCGGGTTAAAAAGACAAAGACAGTATAAAGTAATTGTGTAAAATAAACATAAAATACAGTAATTGTTTTTTGTTTTTGTAAATGTAAGTTACAGTCCTTTCTTTAAGTAGTTTTTTTCATTTAGAGTATTTGCTTTAGTAACTTTAAGTGACAATTTAATGAAAAAACATGAACAGAATTTGCTTTTGTAAGGTAATGAACAGTTTAATCTTGGCTTGGTCAGTGTTACGGGGGCACTGGCCCTTGTTAGGCACACAGGGGATAGAACCGCCCCTGCTTTTATGTATGTACCACGACACCAAGTCAAATTCCTCGTACGTGTCAACCTACCTGGTAATAAACCTGATTCTGATTCTTCTGATTCTGATTCTGACAATATCAGAATCAGAAGTCCTTTATTAGTCCAACAGTGGGAAATGTACGGTGTTACAGCTAAAGTGGCATAGCAGGTAAATAAAGGCATGCAATAATAAAGAATACGCTAACTTATTAAATACAGAGAAGAAAAGCACACATTAGTAATAAAATACTCAACCATAATAAACAACCATGGCTAAAAATGAGTATTTTAACAAAGGGGAATTTATGTATTTCTTTAGGGTCGCAAGGGTCTTTAAATTAAGCCGAATGAACCTCAGAGATCTCCTCCTTCCTAAATCAACCAAACGTTGTAATTAAAACCAACAAAAACACTAAATAAAGCAGCTTCAAGTTTAAAATCAGTGTTTCCTCCATGGAAGCAGGTCGGAGTTGCTACGAGCTAAAGGCTAACGTTAACTCAGCTTGTTTCTCTGATAAGTTAAGATTCAAAAGTTCAGGAGGATTTAATCAGAAGCCGAAATATCTACAACGGTCTGATCTTCTACAAAATCAAAGATAAACACTGAATGAAGCTGTTTCACTTAAAAAAAAAACAGTGTTTCTCTGATGCAGTTTGATGAATTTAAGATACAGGTACACAAAGTACACAACTCAACAAAAAATATATTGCCAGACGTTTTTACATATTTTAAATGCAGAAATGTTACTGTTACGTGCCACAGTGGGGGCTTGTGTGTGTGTGTGTGTGTGTGTGTGTGTCTCTCTCTCGCTCCCTGATTGTCTCCAGGTGCAGCCTCTCCCCCAGGTGCTCCCAATCCCCAATCAGGGCCTCCTTAAAGGACCTGAGGAAGGCTGCAGTGGGCTCTCTCCTTCTCCTCTGGCTGCATGTATGCAGCATGTCTCTGTCTCTGTGTGAGGCCTGTGTTTTAGTGAATTGTTAGGAGATGTGCTCCAGTTTAC
>NW_011355580.1:28301-28691 GCF_000735185.1 Notothenia coriiceps
CAATGAGGGCTTCCTTAAAGGACATGAGGAAGGCTGCAGTGGGCCTTTCCTTCTCCTCTGGCTGCATGTGTGCAGCATGGTGTCTATGTCTCTGTGTTTCGTTAATTATTAGGAGATGTGCTCCAGTGTATCTTTGTGTCCTACAGTAGCTTATCTTAGTTTACTTTGTAAGTTGGCCGGTGAGCCCTTTTTCTTTTGTCCATTAAAACACCATCTTGTGGCTTCACAGATCAGCTTCCTCTCTTTTTTCTCTCGCCAGGTCATTTTATATTTTTGTTACTTCCCTTTGGTTCCCCTAGCCCAGTAGGGAACGTATAAAACAACATTACAAATTGTATTATTGTATGTTTTTGCAAATATTTCTTTGAGAATCAGAATTAATTATCCACA
>NW_011355580.1:28736-30663 GCF_000735185.1 Notothenia coriiceps
TATTTCTCCACTTACCTCATTTGTGCTCCCCTGCAGAAGCATTAAAAAGAAAGAAAATTACAGTATCAGCACATACATGCATTTATAACAAAGCATGGTCAATAACAATAGATTATTTCTGTAAATGGATCTGTCCTCATTCCCTGCCGCTGATGTGAAAGAGGGTTGTTGCCCTCTGGTGTTTTGAAGATACTCAATAATGTAAGTTACTGATGAGTCAATTAACAGATTTTGTAATTAATTGTAATAATGGANTGATCCATTTCTATAAAAACCTGTCTGAAAATGAGCTGATCAGATTTTGGCCACTTTATGATGTCATAACGATGTTTTGGCTTGTGTAACCATTAGCCAATCAGCAACCAAGGTAACCCCCCCCCCCCTTATCACCTGAATCTCCTCCTAGAGCACCATTGAGTTCTTTGTAACCAAATCTCTCTCAGAGGGGCGTGGGGAGGGGGTCCTTATTTTCATCTAAAGTAACAGACAGAGAATCAACACTTTGGAAACAGGGCTGAAACAGAGGGGATCATGGGTAATGCTGTATAATAGGGGACCTATTTGGGTCTGGGCTCCTGTTCTCGTCTCCATTATGTCTTATGATTGCACTTAGACCCTGAAGGCAGCATCTCCCTGGTTCAATGGGATTTATTTTGGATTATTGCAGAAAATACCTCAATCTAAAACTGTCACACAGTGACACAGTTTCATTTTAAAATCCCGTTTCTACAGACCTGCTCCATCTTCTTGCTGTACAGATCCTTTGCAGCAGCGACTGCAGCCAGATTATTCGCCTCTGCTGTGGCCTGAGAGCAAGCAGGTGGGAATATTTGGATTATTTAAGGGGAATACAAGATTTAGATTTCATCTTTATTTCGTATGGAAGTTAAGGAAAGTGGGAACATCAGCTATACATCAGCTAGAACAATTTACAGTGAGGCATTTTTACTTTCAGTAGCCCATAAAATACTTTTATATACTTAAAATTAGGCATTGCAAAAACATTTAGAGATACTAATTACTTTATGGACCAACATAAACAGTAAAGTGTATGGAGACAGAAGTAGTTGCCGTAACATTTAAGGCGATGTGAAAACGTACCTGCAGCATGGACTTTGGATGGGGCAGCTCCTCACCCTGGTAAATTTTAATGTACGCCTGAAATAAAGGAAATAGGATAAAATACATTAAAATAACAGAATAAATATGTTGATATTAGTTTTTAGTGTGTGGGAGAGAAACCCCCTCCGGAGGGAACACAGGGATTTTAGCCTTTGCAGACCATTTACATGCACTTAAAGAACACCTGTACCTTGAAGTACTCCAGCAGGCCTCTGCAGGTGATCTTGCTGCCGTTGATCTCCTTCACGTCGATGTTCTCAGGACTGAGCAGCCACGGCACCAAGACCTTCAGGTTGTTGATGAACTCGCCATCAATCTCTGCACGGTGAGACATTAAAAAAGTGATTGACATTCAGCTCACGCATGTGTGTGGTCGTCCAAACAAACAGCTTTTTTAACCAAGCGCTGTTTCTTACAACTGGTGCAGAACCTGCTCATGCATAATTCATTAATACTCGCTCTACAGGGAGATACATTTATCATAATTTACCATGAAAACTACGACAGTTTGCATATTTACTTTAATGCTTAATATATCCTGCATCCTGTCCAACCTCAGAGCCTCGCTGTGTTACACATGATTTAAACGTTTAAGTTATTGTTATACTAGTATTTCAATTTGTGCTTAAAGGTCCCCTTACTGTTTTTCATCGATATGTTACAGGTCTCAGATATATACAAAACATGTCTCTGATTGGCTGAAACACCAAACAGATCATTGCAGCATTACCCATAATCCCCTCTGTTT
The DNA here is from genome assembly GCF_000735185.1 of Notothenia coriiceps. Taxonomy (NCBI): domain Eukaryota; kingdom Metazoa; phylum Chordata; class Actinopteri; order Perciformes; family Nototheniidae; genus Notothenia; species Notothenia coriiceps. The sequence continues at coordinate 30,607 of NW_011355580.1, forward strand.
CAGCCCTGTTTCCAAAGTGCTGATTCTCTGGCCGTTTACCTTGGTTGCTGATTGGCT
>NW_011355580.1:30819-46078 GCF_000735185.1 Notothenia coriiceps
AAAATCTGATCAGCTCATTTTCAGACAGGTTTTTATAGAAATGGATCAAGACAAAAAAAGAGAGAATCTTTGTTCCTGAAACTTTCAGAGTCTCTTTCCACAGAGGGGACACATGTTGATGTAGGAGAGACATGAAAAGAGGGGACACATGTTGATGTAGAAGAGACATGAGGAAGAGGGGACACATGTTGATGTAGAAGAGACATGAAGAAGAGGGGACACATGTTGATGTAGAAGAGACATGGAGAAGAGGGGACACATGTTGATGTAGAAGAGACATGAAGAAGTGGATTTTACATAATAGGTGACCTTTAAGGAAAGGATCTGAGGCCTGCATAAAACGGGAAATGTTAACCTTTAATCCTGCCGTCGAAGTTGGGGTTGGTGGCGACCTTGAGTCCGGGGTGGGGCATCAGGAAGCAGGAGATGTTGGTGAAGCAGGAGTGGATGTGTTTACGGACGTTCTGCAGCTCCTCGTGCTGGTTCTCTGAGATCTGCAGCACACACACACACACACACACACACACACACACACACACACACACACACACACACACACACACACACACTTGCGTCAGGATTTAAGGCGATTGCTTAAAATGCATGTTATTAAGTGAAATCTGACCTTCAGTCTCTTCTCCAGGAAATTCATGCCTCCCTCCTGTCCGTAGGGAAACTCGTAGGGAAAGCTCCAGTCTCGAACCAGGAAGATCATAGACTAAAACCAAAAAAGTATCATTTTTAAATGTCATTTCCTGACACTCGGATGCAGTCAGCACATTAAAGAGAGTGGAAAGGATTGAGGTACCTGAAAGGGCTTGAGGAACGTCTCCTCCATGGCTAGTCTGCCGTACTCAGTGAAGAGCTGGAGGAACACAGATAAGACAGTCAGTTTTATTAAACATCAAAGTGAACCTTAAAGGGACAGTCTGGATGTTTTGAAGTGTGGTTTTTGTGTATTTTAACTACTTTATCTTGTATTCAGACTGTCCTTCTGATGTTATGCATGCTCTCTTGAAAGCCACCAGACTCCATTGACAAAACCACTCATTTAAACTGAACAGAAATAAGGAGTTTATGGTGCAGCGCTGCCTCTGTCTGTTAGTTAGTTTGTGTTATTGTGTGTCTTCGGTGCATCCAAACCAACACTTTGATTCACCACGGTCACACAATAACACTAAATAACTTACCAATCATTGCAGCGGTACACCAGCAGCTCCTGTGTTGGGTCAGGTTAAAATGACTGTTTTGTGAATGGAGTCTGGTCGCTTCGTCTAACAGAGTGTTGACTTGAACTTAAGTTGATTTATTTAGGTGAATACACTCTTCAAAACATACAAACTACCCCTTTAAGAGTCTATGGGAGCACATTCATCCAGTATGTGGGTTTGTTTGGTGTTTATTTCACACTATAACTGCAATGGTGTTGTCATTTTTACCTGCAGGTGCTGAAGGTCGTCTTCTTGTACATTCTGTGAGATGTTGTAAACCTGAAAAATAACAATTATTATAGTATAATAACTGTCACCTGGTTATATATTTGTATCTATTGAATGAAGAGTGAAACAGGAACATAACGGTACTTAAAAGTACATATAAAAAATACAAAGCTAAACCAATATGTACAACAAGAAAAAACTATAAAATGTGAAGAAATGCTGGAGAAACTATGTTCAAGAAAAATTATTTCGAAAAGATGAAATCTACAATAACATACTAAAACAAAATGTGAACATATGTACAATATATGGGAATGGTGTCCAAAGATTGTGAACAGGTTTACTAAAAATGTCGACCTCTTGGTGTCGCTAAATGAAAGGTCAGGCAAGCATCATTACACAATGTTTTGTGTCGATCCATTAAATAGAGACATCTCAGTCCGGTGTTGTAATGACGTACCAACTCCTAAATGTACAAACCTATATTCAATCAGATAAATCAAAGCATCCTCTCCTGAGGCGAGGCGTACCTGCATGGAGCTGATCATGGTGCTCAGAGCGAACACGGTGGCCGAGTCTCTCAGAGTCGACTGGCTGTCAAACGTTCCCTGAGTGTCCATCAGCAAAACAGCCACCTGAGGAGGAGCATACATAGAAATGATATATATAATATACATACATTTAAATAAGCCCCAAATTTAACAGCTGTAACAATAAAGATGTGGACATTAATAAATCAATAATAGTGATCCAATGTCATAACAAACATTATGCTAAAATGGATCATTAAGTTATTTTACATTTAGTGCTTTAGGATATTTACATATATTTATTTTTTCCTTTGATTTGGTTAAGCTTTAAGTATGTTTTGATGATCTTACTTTTCTACTTTAATATACTTTATTTAATTCCTGAGTTCTTCTTCCACTTCTTCTGCATGTGGCTGATGCAGGTGTAAAACAGGTGTTTCAATGTAAACATGTTTTCCTTTAAATGTGGTTTGATTTGGAGCTTCTGAGCTATAAGGTGAGAAACAGACCTGTTGCAAAGATCTTAAAAGGTATTGCATAAAGGATGAATTGAAGTGTGTCAAATGTAATGTCTCATTGTCCCTCTTGTGTTTAATGGCCTCCTCTCTGCAGGATGTATCCGGTCTTCACCTTGGTGCCGTCGGGTTTGTCCACCAGGAAGACTTCGCTCCAGATCTGGATCCCGGTGGTCTCTCTCTCGGACCCCCCCCTCCAGGAGAAGCCGGTCAGAGGCTCGTCTGCAACGCCCAGCCAGCCCTCAGACGCCTGCACACATTTATTCATTTCATTTACTCTCAGTCAATTGAAATAAATATTTGTCTAGGAATACATGCATGAAAAAAAAGACAATTGTTTGCATTTTTTTCATTTATTTAGCTTTTATTACTTTGTTAAAACATTTTTTTATTTAGAGATAGTTTTTGTGTAAAAATAATAAAATTAAAATAATGATAAAAACAATAAAATAATAATAATATTAATTTAAAAATAATAATGCAAATAATAAATACATCATGCCAGATCTTACGTGGTTGTACATGTAGCGCAGCATGAAGTCCATGAGGAAGGACTTGCCCTTCCGGAAGGCTCCGGCCACAGAGATGGCGACCACTTCTCGGTCCCGGACCTCGGCGCTCAGCAGGATCCGGCTCAGCGCTGCCTCGTCCAGCTCGAAGGTGTGGTCGTCCTTCACCAGCAGGACTTGAATCGGCCGCGCCCGTCCGTCAGGCTCCTCCTCCTCCGAGCTCCAGTCGTACACCGGCTTGTCGCTCAGGGACCCTGTAGGACAACACGGAGAGATGATGGCTTAAAGGTCCCCTAATATACTGTTTTTCATCAATATATTATAGGTCTCAGATATATACAGAGCATGTCTCTGAAGTGTTTGGCTCCAAACACCAAACGGATCATTGCAGCATTACCCATAATCCCCTCTGTTTCAGCCCTGTTTCCAAAGTGCTGATTCTCTGTCTGTTACTTTAGATGAAAATAAGGAGCCCCTCCCCACGCCCCTCTGAGAGACATTTGGTTAAAAAGAACACAATAGTGCTCTAGGAGGAGATTTAGGTGATAAGGTGGGGGGGTATCTTGGTTGGTGATTGGCTAATGGTTACAGAAGACAAAACATCGTTATGACATCATAAAGTGGCCAAAATCTGATCAGCTCATTTTCAGACAGGTTTTTATAGAAATGGATCAGGACAAAAAGAGAGAATCTCACATGTTGATGTAGAAGAGACATGAAGAAGAGGGGACACACATTGATGTAGAAGAGACATGGAGAAGAGGGGACACATGTTGATGTAGAAGAGACATGAGGAAGAGGGGACACATGTTGATGTAGAAGAGACATGGAGAAGAGGGGACACATGTTGATGTAGAAGAGACATGAAGAAGAGGGGACACATGTTGATGTAGAAGAGACATGAAGAAGAGGGGACACATGTTGATGTAGAAGAGACATGGAGAAGAGGGGACACATGTTGATGTAGAAGAGACATGAAGAAGAGGGGACACATGTTGATGTAGAAGAGACATGGAGAAGAGGGGACACATGTTGATGTAGAAGAGACATGAGGAAGAGGGGACACATGTTGATGTAGAAGAGACATGAGGAAGAGGGGACACATGTTGATGTAGAAGAGACATGAAGAAGAGGATTTTGCATAATAGGTGACCTTTAATATAACGTGTTTGTGTTGTCTTTTGATTCATGCATGTGTGGATTATGAGACCAATAATGGACCCCTGGGATCAGTCATGCAAAAGGCCCTATTACCTCTACTACATATGAACCAGAAACACACACTTTTGGTTGTAGTTTTGGGTCTATTTATGGCCATTTTTTGTGACTCCTTAAGTTCATTTTGCCTCTGTGGTCATTATGAATCTTATTGATATAGAAGTGCCGGGGGAATTACAATATATTTAAAATGTTTTACTGTATTTTGTTGCATCCATGTGTGGATTTTGAGACCAATAATAAGCTTTTATTCCTCCTATACAAAACCACTTCTAATTTGCACTGGAAAGTCGATTAAAATCAAATCATATGAGCGGATGATCTTCCAGAACTCCTCAGTGGTGAGAGGGAAACTGAGCGGTCCATTAAGCTGACAGGAAACAGGAAGTTGAGTCCATTACTCCTTCCTGTTAGCAGCAGATTAATAGCATTGCATGAAACCTTGTTAATACTAATAATAATGAATCCTGCCATGAAGTCCTGTGTGTGTGTGTGTGTGTGTGTGTGTGTGTGTGTGTGTGTGTGTGTGTGTGTGTGTGTGTGTGTGTGTGTGTGTGTGTGTGTGTGTGATGAGATCATTCAGAGCTCTTCCTGTGTGTTTAGTGGCACAGTGTGTTGCCGTTATGCAGAGCTTCTCGATGTAACCGAAGTACTCAGATATTTAAATTAAGTAAAAGTATCTTTATTATAACTATAATACACCACTGTATACGTTTCAATGTACACCTTTTACACATTTATTTGTAGTACAATATGCACATTTTAAATGTAATGTATTATTTTCATTTAAATATTTGTATTCATCCTTTCATTAAACATTTTCTTCTTGTGTATTTATAGATATTGTGTAACGTTTTTGAATCAACCCCCCTAAGATAAATAAGAAATGTATTTGATAAATGCAGTTTAAAAAAATTAAACAAGGAGCTTAATCACAGACTTTACCGCTTTGAAAATGGTACATTTCTTGGAGAGAAGAATGAAAGTGATCAGCAAGATATCACATATTTGCAGCCTCATCAGAAAATGACTGATTTTGCTTTTGGTAAATTTACAAATAGTGAAAAGAGTATGTGATGTTCATTCTGAGGCATCTTACATTTGACCAAGGCCATGTGACAGATTAGCTGGTCACATTTGCGAGCTAAAAGATTAATGCAGGATGCCAAGAAAGCACGTCGGTGAATAATTGAAGGAGGAACCAGCAGCCAAGGTTCCTGTCAGTTTGAGTTCACTTCTCCTGCAGAGGCCTCACCCTTCGCCGGCTCAACCTGACGATACTGCTGTTGCTCCTGCTGCTTCTCCAAAAGCAAGCCAAACACGTCTGCTAAAAGTGGGTCAAACCAGATCATCTCTATAATAACTAAACAGCTGCATTAACACATTTTCACGTAAATGTAACCAGTCAATTTCCCTCATCCTGCAGGACTGGATGTGAAGTAACACAGAGGCATGATACATACCTGGATACTGATCATAGCATTCAAGATTAGTATTGATATGGAGATAATAAGGGCTATTTCCTGATGCATTATTACATAATGTAATGCTAAGTGCAGCACAGAGCATCATAGGAGGCTCAGTATGACAAACACAGTGAAATCAGAAGGTTATTGGCAGGCCTTTTGGGGCCTGGACCGCCCAAACAGAGGCTTACCTGCATGAAAAAAGCACCACTACAGGCTATAATGCTGGAATGGTCTGCTCGTTTATGCATATTAGCTCGAAATGCATGCAGGGACAAATAGGGGGTAAAATAACAACAGGGGTTATATTATTATTATTAGTATTATTATTATTATTATTATGGGTTTGAAATAAAAACAAACAGGTCGTAATTTGACTGAGAAACAAGACTGTAATGGAGGAATCTGGAGTAAACATATAATTGGCTGCATTGCTTACACGCCTCGACAGGAATAAGAAAAAATGTACGTCAAGGAGAGAATAAAAAAACGGAATATTTGTACGTACACTCACCCCAGCTGTCTCTCTCTTTGCGGTGTTTAGCCATGTTCCTGTCCTTTATATCCCTGATGTGTTTGTGCGAGAATCAGCGACCCTACTCGGTATTCATGGGTGTCTTAGGGCGGGGAGGATGCTCATCTCCTCCGGAACGATGCTCGATGCTCCGAGGAGGATGATGGAGCTTTTTATTCCTTCAGGATCTCATGCGTGCAGACAGGGGGCGCTGCTGTCTGTTGTTCCTGCTAATGGAGCAGCCTAATAATGCAGGACAATTACTTGTGGTTCAGAGGGAAATGTACTCAAAAGACTGCAACCGCTGCGTATGTAAGGTATGTTTGCAATGCAAGTCTTTTATTGACGCTTGTGTGAGAACGAAATACCATTTGTCGTCAGCAGGTGGCGGTAGGGACAAAGAGAATAAGGACTACGTGCTGCCTTCAAGGTCAGTCGTAAATATCTACACTAAAACAACATTTATGAATACACTAAGATTGATGGAAGCTGTTTACTTAGCATTTTGGTTTTTCAATGTGGAGCAATTAAAAATTGTCAAAATTCTGATAAATGTCAGCATTTGAGAAAAAAGTAAAAACCCGAAAAAAGTAAAAATTCTGTGAATATAGTAAAACTATCTGACAAAATAGTCAAAATATGAACAGAGTAAACATTCTGGAAAATGATGTGAGAAAAGTCAAATATCAGAGAAAAAAGTAAAAATTCTGAAAAAATAAAAATTCAGTGAAAAAGGGAAAAAACCTGAAAAAGTAAAAATTCAGATTTTTTTGGAAAAAAAAAGCAAAATTATGTGAAAAAAAAAAAATTCTGTCAAAGTTACATCATAACACAGTTCTTTGATTTGGCTACTTATGCATCAACATACAGTAAACAAATAATGCACTTCATATGGTCAATCTAGGCTTTTCTGTTAACTATAGCTGTCATACAAACATTTGAGTAAAAAGTAAAATATGTTATTTTTCTTAGAATGAAGCAGGAATTGTATATACTTGAAGTTCTTAAGTTATTATAGTACTCCAACAAAAAGTTGGTGCATAATCATTTACATAAAATAAAATCACTGTTATGGTGCAGCTGAGCCGCACATCTACATTAGCATTTGTACATGCTTTGATAAAAAAAACAATCATTGCTTTATTAAAGTTATTTGTATTTAATGCTAGAATTCCTGCTGAGCATGAAGGAGACGGAGCCTTCTTCTTCTTCTATTGTTTTATTAACAGTAGCTTGCATCCATGACGTTGATTTACTGCCCTCTAACGGTTCCTTCACTCCCTACAGGTTTCAGAGTTAGAGACGGAACAGCAACTGAAGTTTATCTCTGTTTCCTCGCCAACAAAGAGGGACGCTTTTCTTCTGTTTTTGGACTTGTATTCGACGCCATCGCACGTGTTAAAAAGTTGAAATGCAAGGCGTTGTCGTCCACGGTGTCTGCATTGTGAAAGGTGAGTGAAAGTTAGGGGCGAAGCTAAATTATCTCGCTAGCTGTTAGCTTAGCCTGGATGCTAAGCCTGTCTAATAGTGACATTTGGATCAGGCTATTTGCTGGAATGACCCCCAGTGTCAAGCCTGTCTGTTAGTAATATTTGAATCAGGCTATTTGCTGGAATGACCACATATTCATTGCTAACTCAAGCTAATGTTGTTTTAGTGGGCAGGACGAGCTCTTAATAACTTTAATTTGAGTTTACGATAAATTAAATTCCTAGGTTATGCTGATGTTGTTGTTGGGTGACATGTCATGGTTTGCAGAGGTGGAAGAAGTACTCAGATATTTTACTGAAGAAAAAGTAACAATACTAAATTGTAAAAATACTCTGTAACAAGTACGCATTTTCCACAATGGCCCAAAAAAAACCATTACGTTATTGTTTTATCAATATTAATGCATTAAAGACACTTGGTAAAAGTGGGGATTATTTGAATCTCTTTGTGTACTGCTGGGTAGCTTGACCCTAAATGCTTTATTGATGGATTTATATTCTGTAATATAAATCCAAATGCAAAGTAGGGGGGAACATGTAGTGGAGTAAAAAAGAAACAATGCCTCCAAAATGTAGTTAAGTAAAAGTAAGTAAGGAGGAAAATACTCAAATGAAGTACACGTACCTCAAGTATTGTACTTATCCACCACTGATGGTATGTAACACAGTCCCTCTTAGATGAATTTAAGGTAAGTGTGTGTCAACGTTGTGTCACCATTACACACGTTCTTACTACTTTGTTCCAGATTTCACTAAAAGTTTAAAGGTATTAACAGTATCCTAGTTTAAGTATGACAGTACAACTACAGAAAGTTATATCATTATTAATGTGTCATTTACTAAAGCTTCACTTAAACTAAAGCAGCATTTCCATGTCATGTTAAATCTTAATTTGTAAAGTAACTCCAGATGTAAAGATGGAGTATAAGTATATAGTGGCATATAATTGAAATACTTGTATAACCAGTTGTGTAGGAGCTACTTTTATCTTGTGCTTACTGTTCTGCAAAAGGAAAGGTACAATATGAAATCTTGATCTTTTGTAAAAGTGCAAATATATTAACAGCAAAATGTAAAGTGCAAAAAGAAGAATGGCTCCTTTCAGAGAGTAACATATCCTTATACAAATCATAATTCTAATGTTTTAACATGTAATACGCATTTCTATGTGTGTCTGATAGTTGAATCTATATCACAGCTTCATATTTAAGAAGTTGACATGTTTGGTTGTAAACATCTTTATCTGTCAGAAGGATAATGTAATGCAGTAAAATGTGCAGTGTTTGTCTCTGAGGTGGAAGTACAGAGCAGCATACAATTGAAATACTCATGTCACCAGTTGTGGATGAAGTACTCGTATGTTTTTATTGTAGTAAATATAGCAATACTCCTCTGTAAAAGTGCTATGTTAGAAGTACATAGAAGTACTACAAGTTCATTTTTTTACTTACAACATCCATGTCCATAGCACAGTATCGTATCATCTTGTTTAGTATGTAAAACAAGAATCTCCTGTACATGTATTCCAGCTGTTGAATATATGTATTGCCTCTGAGATGTAGTGAAGATTAAAGTGGCATAAAAAGGAAATACTCGAAATTGTACTCAAATACAGTAGTTGAGTAATACATGTTTTTGGCTACTTTCCACGTTTAATGTCAGGTTTTCTTAACACTTTTCCACCAAATCTTCAATCCATCAAGTGATCAGTTTAGTATAAGCAGTAAAAGTTCAATGTTTTACTGACAACGTCCATGATGTCCATAGCACAGTATCGTATCATCTTGTTTAGTATGTAAAACAAGAATCTGTACATTGTTTCCAGCTGTCGAAAATATATGTATTGAAGTAAAAAGTACATTATTAGCCTCTGAGATGTAGTGAAGATTAAAGTGGAATAACAAGGAAATACTCAAGCACCTCAAAATGGTGCTCAAATACATGTTTTTGGTTACTTTCCACCTTTTTAATGTCGGGGTTTTCTTAACACTTTTCCACCAAACCTTGTCTCTGCTTCAGGACATGGAGCACGGAGGAGAACCGCCTGAGTCTCAGTGATTAACTCATACATTCAGGACTTCATCAAACCCCATCGGCCTCAGATTGGATTAACTCAATGTGAAGCAGCGTCTGGTGGAAAGCGAGCATGGATATCTACCCCCGGCCCAGCGGAGAGATCCAGAGGAGGAACCCTCAGCACGACTTCGAGCTCCTCCAGAGGGTGGGCAGCGGCACGTATGGAGACGTCTACAAGGTACAGAGAAGTCGTTAGAGCTGCTGATGTGTGGCTTCAACGTCACGTGACTACGAGCGCTGTTTGTTTTCAGCCGTGATAACATGTGGCTAACACATTTGGCAGTAGCTGTTGAACTAGAGCCAGGTTCCTTCATGCTTTGTTACAGCCTTCTGCTGCTACTTAAATATACTTATTATTAGCAGGATAAGCTGCCGTTGACAGCACATAAGGGTTGGATTCATACTGTTACTCATCTGACAAAACTGTTCCATGAAAAAGTTAATTAAGAGTGAGATATAACACAATTATTAGTTGATCAAAAGCAAATGGAGCTGCAATGAAAGGTAATGAGCAACAGAAATGCTGTTCAAGTCTCTCAAACCTGGAGATTAGCTGTGTATATCTGTTTTATATCATATAACAGTGAATATATTTAGTTTTTAAACTGGTAAAACAACACATTTAAAGACCTCACCTTTAACATTTGAAGTATGATGGACATCTTTTAACTTTTTTGGACATTTTATACACTAAACTAGAGTGATTGATATTAAATTGAATCGTCCTGCAGCCTTAAAAAAAAAAAAAAAACATAGTTATTGATTCATTTATTCAGTCAAATGCCAAATCTTTGCTGGTTCCAGCTTCAAAATAAAACCACTTCTCTGGTCACACATGACAGGAAATGAACTGTGTTTGTGTTTCGGACTGCGGGTCATGCACAAGGAATTGTCTCTATCTTTTGAAATGTTATAAACGATTAGTGAATATTAGGGCTGAAACATTTGGAGTGAATGTGTAATCAAGATTATTTTTGGACTGATATTGCAGTTGCTATATGAGTCACGATATTGGAGGTAATTCGTTATTAGCATTTCCATTGCAACATATTTATTACAAATAATCATTGTGACACTTGTCAGCTTTGCAGGATCAACCTTTTAGAAGGTATTTTGACACGGGCAGTCTTTAACACATACCATTTGGATAGTAAGTGCGATATCAATCAAATTCCCATAAACCGTTTAGACTTGTCTGTTAAGCAAGAATTAAGTCTGCAGATTATTATATTATAAAGAATAGTTGCAGTTCTAGTTGTTTCCCTCGTGATGCAAGCTGCGTTACAGTTAATTAAATACTTTCCTTAAACCCGTTTGACCGAGAGATTAACAGTGACTGCTTGTCCCTGCTTGCCCTTTTTACCCACAAAACGTACTGTTTTCGTTCCAATTCTTAGTATAAAAAAAGCATGGATAAAAGCATGGATATTGGCTTACAATCAGTTATCGAGTCATTTTATATGAAGCCATAATCAGGAGTCTTCAAAAGTATTCAAAGTTGATAAATCAATTTAGCGAAAATGAAGGCAATTAAATGGCATTTTCCAAGATATTACATTTTGTAGCTTGTTTTCAATAAGTATATAAATGGTCCAAAGAGGTTGTATTTTACAGTCTGCCTGAATGTAATCATTGCGTAGGTGTGTAGTGTGATTCTATATAGTTTATTTATGGCATCCCGTTGGGTTTGACGTCATCTGAACAGGATATCGCACGCTCACTGCTTGATAGCGCGCGAAGCTCCGTTTACGCCGGTTGCTAAACAACATCGTTATGGGGAAATGCAAGTCTGCGTCCAAATGGTTGGAAGATAAGGAGGAAGGACAATCAATACTGTAGTAAATGTGAGGTAAAGTGTGTCGCCAATGTAACCGGTTAGAACTCAAAGTGGCGATGAGGTCTTAAAATGTATGGAAAGGGTCTTAAAAAAGGTCTTAAAAGGTATGACATGTGACTTCAGGATTCCTGCATATACCCTGTATTTGTATATGTGTATAAATAACCAGTACACTTGTAAAGAGTTCTGGTCGCAATATTTGATAAAACAGAGTATTCTTTTGTCCTAACGTAATCTACAATCTTTAGCATGTCTGTTTCACTAGCTCACCATCTACAATAGTTAGCTAATTGGCTTTTATTAATAACAAATCTTAGGCATTGTAATTACTGCACATGGACACTTACTTTTATATGTTATTCTTGTGATGGTGTCTCTGTTCAGCATTCGATTTAGGAATGAGTTTGATGTCTCAGCAATCTGCAATAAAGGACAGACACAGGAAGAAGGGTGAGGTTACATTTTAGTCATAGCTACATGTCATATCTATTCAGTAGTACAAACTATATAATAGTTGATTATACAAGTGTATTTTCTTTTATCTATCACCTTTAATGCCCATGAAATGTCAAAACCCACTGATGTATTTTGCACAGTCAGACTCATACACTGCTGCTTTGCCTTCTGGAGAAAAGGCTCCCACTGTGTTCAAGAAACCATTAAAAGGTTTTACAGACACACACTGCTGCAGAACACGCACAAACAAGTCCTCATTTTTTCTTCTATCAGAGCTGTATGTTGTAAGACCATTGCATGTACCTTGCATATCAGGTATACAGGCTTGGGGAGGGTACAAAGAAAAGGTTAACTGTATTCCTTGACAGTCAACATTAAGTAAAGATGTAATCAGATAATTCAATACAAAAAAATGGTGGATGTTTTGACACGCCTACTGCCTGAACCTGCTTTCTTTGCTTCATTTGTTCTGTTTTTAGTTCAGCAGGTGAACCTATATGTTCATAAAATAGTGTGTGTGAGCTTAACTGTGTATTAAACTAAAATTGAGCATTTCCTGTCAGCTTAGATTGTATTTCTGCTTGTTTAAACTGTAGGATGTGCTTATGTGTTTCAGTGTTGGTGTACAGGCTGCTGCCTGGATCTGCTGAGTGAAAGGCAAGTTTTCCTAAAATCATTTCTGATGCTAAATATCCTGGTTTCTTCTTTCTAAGGTCACACTGTTCTGTTGTGTGATATCAGACACTTCAGTAAAAACATCTTACTGATATTTATTTTCTCTTGGATTTATTTGCATTGCATTTGACATTGAGGTAATCCAATAGTAATGGAAAGTAATCAGGTTACATTACTTTTATATTTTGATACTCTGATTATGTTACTGATTACTATTATTCTTGCACGTAACTAGATATTGAAATGGGATCCATTTTTAAAGTGACCCTCCCAAATCTGCAGATATATACATATTCTACAATTCCATAACACATAGCGAGTGAAACTGGTTTATTCCACCAATATAAACATCTTCCATGTGTTGGAGACACCTGACCTGCCTCCTTTTCTCCTCTAGTCCACGCCTGTCCTGTGTTCCAGCCCACAGACACCAGCTGCTCTCTCTCCTACAAGATTGTTGCTGTTGTCACACTGTCATTGTGCTCCAGCTGTTCCCTGTCTGTCCTCTGCTCTCTGTCCTGTATGCACACTGTTTTAGCCCACTCCTCCTCTGCAGACTCTACAATGCTCAGTTGTGCACTTGATTCTGACCCTAGGTAACAGGAAGTGAATGATCATCCCTCTGATTCCTTTCTTTCCTTTACCTCTGTCTCCTTGGAATGACATTTACATACTAAGTTCCTTCCCATCTTCTTCCGGCCTCATTAAGGCCCAGTGGGCCTTACAGGGCTAAGGCCCGGGACCCCCGCTGACAGTGACGATTATCCACCCCATTAATGAACATCATGTGAACAATCTCTTGTTCTTTTGAATACTGTAAATCCTGAACAACCCTTTGAACACTTGTTACACATTTCTGCTCCACACCTCTAAATCTGCACAGCTCTCCAATTTGAATATAGCATTTGTCTTATTTTATTTTACTGTACTCTGTGTAAATGTTTTCTTTCTTCATTATTTAAATGTCTTTAAAATAGTTTCTGAACTAACTTTGATAATAGTGCTATTTTTTGCTCATTTAAGAAAAGCATATTCTTCTTTTTGTGTCTTTGTATGCACCATGTATACCAGAGCAAATTCCTCGTGTGTGAAAACGTACTTCGATAAAAATGATACTGAATTTTATTATACTTATTTAAATATAGGGAGGTGGATGGTGGGCCTAATGAATGGCTGGATTTCATTTGTTTTATAGGAGTTTTGTTTGATGTAAATCCCAAGAAGAAATACATTGAAAGCTGCATATATTTTTAATAACATTGTAAAACATATGGCAAAATCCTACACATACTGTAAGTGTTGATTTTACTTGATTAGGGAGTACACATATAAACTACATTCATGTTCCACAGAGAACATCAGCTTACACTGAGATAACATTTCTTCCCTCAGCAGGGCTGTAGTCGGCCAAAGTGCACACAGACAGGAAGTCTGCAGCAGAGACAATGGAAGGACCCTAACAGCACGATAGCATACTTAATGCTCCATCATGATATTGGTTAGAGACGTTTATTGCTTGGAGGTTTAATTAGTTGCCCTTGAAACACATGCTGCTAATGACAAACAACATACACACATCCTTTAATGAAATAAATCACTTTGCAGTCTGGTGTCACCCAAAACATTATAATAAGTATTTCTTGGATATAAGTTCCTACATTTTGACACACAGATACTCGCCACCCTAACTTGCACAGCTTACTACAGAAAGAACAAACTACTTCCTGTATTGGCCCTGAATGTGAATCATGAGCTGCATCCCAAGTCTCTTATGGCGCTTTTCCACTGCAGGACCTAGCACGGCTTAGTACGGTATGGTTTGGCCTTGGTAGGCCAGGCTCACTTTATGCTGCGTTTTCATTACAGTTTAGTAACAGGGGTAGTAACTATAGTAACGCAGTGTAGGCGGGGCGATCGGCTGTTCGGCGGGCGGAGCGGCGCTGCATAAAACTGCCGTGACGTCATCTTCGATGCGAACCACAAAACCAAAACATCAGCCGTTAGCTGTTAGCACTCAGAGCTCACAGCTCTTCATATCTGTTCAGAAACTAGGCAAAAGTTAAACAAGTACAAACCACAGACTGTCTGTGTCATGGTGAATACAGTCGCTGGTTTATTTATGTCTGTAGGCCGTTGTGGTGAGAGTGGTCGGAGCATATACAACGTTAGCTTAGCCTGGTCGATCCGATCTCCATTCAGAAAACACGCATTTTAAAAGCTTTTTCGCCTGCCGTCTTGTCTGCAGACCTGTATAAGTATGTTGTTACTTCGGCATCATTTTGAAAGGTGTATTACAATTAAATCACGGTCAAATATGTTCATTTTATTGTAGTTGTAGCCCCCTTGCCAGCGATTCTCTCTGACCATTCAGCAGTCGAGAGTGTTTACGTCACTAGTTTAGCATATTCAGCCCGGTTGTTGGCCCGGTAAGAACCTCGATTTTGGAGGGCTAGAAAAAAGGTGAAAAAGTAGCCCTGAGCCGGAACTACCCCTAGTGGAAAAGCAAAAAAAAGCGTAAACCGTTCTACGTGCTA
>NW_011355581.1:0-12009 GCF_000735185.1 Notothenia coriiceps
ACCTCACTGCATAAAAAAGTAACTGTGTTGATAATAATAATAAATAGAAATTATATTTGCAAAGTAGCCTACTTTGTTTCCAAAAAAAAATGTTTCACTCCTGTCGGTTGGGGGGGGGGCCTCATATCACAATGTCGCTTGGGGCCCCAAGTTGGCCAGGGGCTGCCCTGTACAGAGCTTTAACAATAACACACGTACAGTTTCTAGCATGTACAGTATTTATATATATATATATATATATATATATATATATATACAGGTCAGATTAAACTGCATACTGTATAAACAGGATTGTGGTCTGGTGTTGTACAGAGTAGAGTATCGCCGGGCGAAGAATGTTGAAATAAGATAAGATAAGAACTTGAGTGATACCACATCGGGGGAAATTTACTTTTTACAGCAGCTCAGAAGATTAAAAAAACAAAGGAAGAAGTGATTGAGTGATAAATAATAATAAAACAAGATTAAAAAACAAAACTAAACTACAAATAAAATGGCTATATAAACTCATACAGATATGGCATATTCATTTGAACAAAAATAATCCATAGTCATGATGAATTAATAAAAGTAAAGATGTTCCAGTTTCTCTTTTGCGAAGGTTTGCTGTTTTATGTGATAGTAATAGTTAATCCCCCGGGGTTTAGGAATTGAATATCTTTTGGACTAAATTATGATTTTGATAATGTCAAAACATTCTATAGAATTAGGTTCAGCCCAAGGGTAAAATTCTCGAACATGAACTTCATTTGTGGGGGAAAACCAAGACTGTATTTCAACTCAAAAGCTAAAGTTTATTTGAATGAGAATGAATAGATCTTTTGGAGCCAGTGTCTAGAGTACATCATTGGTACTTCTACTTAAGCCAATAAGCTTTCAATTACTGTGGTGGTTCCTGTATATGGATGTGTTCTGGAGCGTTCACTTTAACCTTGTAACTGCATGGGTGGTATTTCCTGCATTAGTCCACATATGTGCCTCAGATTACATCGGATGAAATATACTTTTTTTCTCGATCAAAAGAAGAACCAAGCTTTGGAAGTTAATGTGACATTTTAAAAGCAACAGATTTCCCATAAAGAAGAGAGAAAAAACGCTGTCTTATTATTCTGTTTCTCTTACCCAGCATGATGCATCTCTTTCTGCAACTTTATGGCTTCTCTTTTTTTTCCGCAAAGCTACTCTTTGTCTCAGCGCCCCCCTCTCTTAATTTCCGCCTGTCTGCATATGTTTTGGAGGCCATTAATCGTCCTCTGCACAACATGCACCCCAGCAGATAATTATGGTCATTAAACCAATTAGGGAGCACATGGAGGGGAGGTTTCTGTCGGGCCCCGGGGCCTCCCACTCCTCTGCTTCTCTACCAGGACGGCCGAGGTGGTCCGCTGAAAACCTGGTGAAACCTTGAATAAAAAAAGGAGTGAATTACTTCAGCCCAGTTCCTCTGGATAAATGCAATTTCCTGTTGGTGTAGCCTTGAGAGACTTTGCCAAGTTTGCTGCCAGCCAGAAATAACCAAAGCCATTAGCCAGCAAAAGGCCTCACCATTTTCACATTAACAAAGCAGCAATTTAGGTTGGTGTCATCAAAATATGTTTTCCTCAAAGCTGAAAGTGCTATGTTGGCGCTTCTGTGGCGGCACACAGTGAAAATGAGAATAAGAGATCAGAAGTGGCAGGAATGGGAGGGAAGAGTGTTCAATCTGCAGACAGTGGTTTTCAACATGCTCCGTTTATCATGGGATTCTAGAGCTAATATTATTGTTTCATTGTGCCCGACACAGAGGGAGATCTGGCCCCAACACACACATGCGATTACTTAGTTATTGAGACAAATGGAACTGAGACTTCCAGTTAGCGTGCACATGTGCAGGCAAGCTGCAGAAATTCCCGCACACTTCCTCAGAAGGTACCACACGGTTAGTCATGCGGGACAACTCACTGTCCTCCGCTGTTTCGGCGAGGTGTTTCCCAGAAATGTTAGTATTGGGCTTGGCATGTGTTTCTCTGAAAGAAAACCAAAAGTGAAAGCCAGCAAAGAACAAGCAGCTCCACAAAGATTTTCTCCACTTACTCGTGAATGACATGTAATAGTAACATGTATATCTTGTTATGACTCCGGAATAAAAGGAAAACATACAAAATCCTGCAGTTTCAGGATAAGATCACGTCTTGTACATTAGGGCTCCATCTATCACTTTGAACCATATGTCAATGTTGTGAGCTTTATTCATTCACAGGCCCTTAAGCCTCAGAATTTAGGAAATGTAGATGGAAGACGGTAAACGAGAAACGAAACATGAGAAATTGAGGAACTAATGTAGGAACTTGAATTTTAAAGACTTGAATTTGTGGTTTTAGCCACTGTAGCCGCAGCCGCTGCACAGAGGAACATGGCAAGTGGATAAGATGTTTTCTGTTATCAATTGGCTGCTCTTCCTAAGTGAGAAAAATGTGCCTGCTTCAGAGACATATTTATATTGACCTTCTTGTCTAACTGGCAAAGAAAGCAAATAAGCGCATTTCTCAAAACGTTTGAACATAGTCTTAAAACAAGGCACTCTGAAGAAGCTTTTGTGCTTTTTTATTAGGCAACATTTGTTTTCCCTAAAACATATCAAGATGACTTGTTGTACTCCCTTAAGGCAGGGCTCGACATTATAAATGGCCCGCTGGCCCAGAAGCACTATTTAGACACCCCGGGCCAGCATAACGTACTTTCCACTTGCCCATTCGGGCCACTAAAAATATTGCTTTAAAAAAAATTGTCCTGTGGTATTGGTATTTTGACAAGCAATTTTGTTAAATTGTTTAGTTTATTAACGCTACAACATAGCGTTTTGTGAGGCGGTTGTCGTTGTTGGGTGAAAAGCAAACAGCTGTCTCATCTAACCTTTATAAGGTGACGGGACAACATCCTGAAACTTGAAAAACACCATATTTAAGTTGTTGAATTCCAAACAAATTTAAAGTCATATTGAATTTTGATGCCTGAAATTAAGTTAATTATTTAATTGTATAACTCTGACAACCCTCTGTCTCACGCCACTTTGGATTAGCAGATTCTGTTATAAAATACATCTATATACTACTCTGAAAATAGCTGCTCCATAGCTACAGGTTATTCTGATAAAGACATTGTTTTTCTCATCCAAGGCTTTCTCAAAGTAACTTTCTAATCCAAATGTTTTAATATAAACAGCCAAACGTAATCATTCTGCACCATACATATTTCAGAATCAAAAATGTTAAAGTATTTTGAATTCCAGAGTGAGACGGGCAATGGAAAACAAAATGAAACTTATCAGTCCAACAGCACATAGCATCTTTTCTTCCAAACTGAAATACTGTCTGTAAACAGTATGTGGTTAAATACCAGATCTCAACAGGTCACATAAGGATGCTTTTTAAATAAAGGATATATATATTTGTATCTTTCCAAAATAGCTTTGGTTACGTCCATTTATCATCAGTCCATTGCTCTTTATCCTGCCCGAAGCCTCAGATTCTCTGAACAAGGATCAATGTTGAGCTTTCGTTATTTAGAAATGGCTCACTTAACACATAGTTATAGAAAAATTTGCCCAATAGCCTGTTTTCTGCCAAATCAAGTATTTGATTGCATAACATATCTTAGAGCAAGCCTCAAATATAAGCAACTTGAATTTTTACCTTTATCTTTTATCAGAATGGGACCATTTTAATTTGAGAAACTTGAATACAGTAGAAACATTATTACAGTCAACTTTAACCACATGTTACAGTTAATAATGCAGTATAAAAACTGTATTTTGATCTTATTTACTTTCATACTAATGGGGCCATATTGCATACAAACCACAACAGCAGCAGTCCAAAAGTTCAAACCCTCTGATCTTCGCTACCCTTTTTATGTCTGAGGCTTGTGCCATCTGCCAAACAAGTCTTCATCAGAGCCTCATCAGGAATGATTGTGTTGTTGCATGTGGTCGCACAACCTCAAGGAGAGCCACTGCAGCCAAACCATGTTAAGTTTTCAGATAGCATTTGGTTGTTCTTGAGGCCGACCTTTGGAGGAGCTTAATGGGAAGCTCTATGTGCGAAATGCAGAGCCGTGTGAATGTGAAGCAGGGTGGCTCTATTAAAAGCAGGGTGGTCTGTCTGCTTGACCTTGTGCAAGGTTTAAAATATACCTCCATCATTTTCCCATCATTTTCAAATCACATCAGTGGGGAATTCCCACATTTTGACACAGACTGCAACAAATAGAAGTGAAAGTTCCCCAGAAAGGGATTATTTGCCATTAGAGAATCAAAGTAATCACACTGTAACATTTCATCATAACTTGACAGGTTGAACTGAGCAGTGTTTCATGTGTGATGTGCATAAATGCCACTGCTTGAGAATCATCAAGTATTGAAAGGCATCCAACTCCCTCTTTGCCTCAAGGGACCGCAGAGATGACTGCTGCTGAATGTCTGTGGCTTCACGGTGAGGAGCATCGCAACTACTGGGCCAACACCCACATTCTCATCTGATGAAATTCAAGATTCATTACATGTGATGGGATATCTAAGCAGACTAGATATTCAGTCACACATAAGGAACATAAGAAAGATGTTTTTTTGTAATAGTTCATATTAAGAACTGCACAAATCAGGTTTGCACAACAACCGGTTTCTGCAAGGAGGAAAGACTTTCTCTTTCTGGACTGAATTATTGATAGGACACTTTTGGTACGACAATACATGTATAAGGCATCAACCAAAACACTTGTAAATAGTCGTGGCATTGCTTTCCAAGATACAAAAGATATGTGATAGAAAAAAAGAACTGCTGCACTTTCTCTTTTTTACCACAAGAGGTCAGACTGCTCTAACCAGCTCCCTCCTCTGTCATGACGGCGAGTGCATCTCAATCAGGGACCTGAAGGAGATTTGGGAAATGTTTTAAGACACCATTAAGATGATTCAAGGTGGATTTCAAAAAGGTCTTTGCATAAGTTACTTGAGGGTTTTCAGGGGCCAAAATGTTTTTGTTATGTTAGGTGTCACTTTTCCAGTTGTCCCTTTAGGTCCCAAGGATGTCAGGTTCAGGTTGCTTTATTTGTACCCAAAGGTATAGTACAAAATCTAATAATTAGTTAACCAATAAAATAAATAAACTAGAAATAGGAAACCTTAACCAAAGGTTCAACTGTTTTTTTTAAAACTTTTTTTCCAAGGTTCTATGGTTTCTTTATTGTGTTTTATGGTTCCTTGAGGATGTTTTAGGTTTTCAATAGCTTCAGTAGTCCTGATGAACATGTTCGGGGGTTCATGGGATTCTTGGGGCAGACCACATTTTCTGATGGTGTTTTAGAGGTTCATTGAGACCTTTTTAAAGGAGATCTTGAACACTTCAAAATGTTATTAGTGCCCTGTCAAGGGTCTCCTGAAAACGAAACTTCAGCAACCACTTTCAGAAACACATGGACCACTAAAAGCAGCCTGCAACAGTTAATACCCCCTGGAAAGGAATTGGAAAGGGTCCTTGATGAGGTACCATGATAATAAAATGTAATGGAACTATGAATGGTCTGTAATATTGTTCTTCTGTTCCTAGTTGGGTAATGGTTGCAAAGTAACTTAAAGCCCCTAACCGCTACCTTTTCTGAACATGGAAAGAAGTACAGGCACTAGGGCAAGAGTATACTTTTCTCTGCCAAGGGAAAATAATATGAAAACTGTTTTTTACTGTTGTGAAAATAAGCTTTGTTTAACATGTCACACAGCTCTTTCTAATTAAGCTTAGATTTCTTTAAATGCTGATGTCAGCGCCCAGTGTTTTTGCTAACTTTATCAGCACTATCCTCCCCTGGCCATCAAAAGATGTTTCTGTGCCTCCTTTATCTGACAAATTAGTAAGATCAGAAAAAAGCTCCTCAAACATGAGGTGTCTTGGCTGCCATGGCAACAGGATTTCCCCCCTGATGGAGGCAAGGGCACTGTTGCCGCGGGTGATGTCAGCTAAGCCCTGAATTCACACCGCGGGAACAAAATGTGGAAGTATTGTGATCAATTAACTAAGTGTGTGTGCGTGGGTGTGTGTGTGTGTGTGTGCGTGTGTGCGTGCGTGCGTGCGTGTGTTCTGCTTTATCGAGTAGGCTACATTTCCTAATTTCAAACAGATTTGACGAAATCTGTCAAAACTGAAACAACTAATCGCTATAAACTAAAACTCGCTTTTCACATGTGGAAACCTGTACTTTGACAGTGGGAAAGCTGGAGCAATGTATTTTGTACACACTGAAATCTTCACTTTTGTCATCAATAGTAAGTAATCTTTGAGTTTATCCATCACCGTAAGTAACATATGTCACAAAACAAATGTTTGTGTTTCTTTGAGGAGAGCATCTAAGTCTATCACTTCTTAAGTAGCCATGAAATGCCAGGATTCCATTTTTTTTAACCACGTGTATAGATAGTTAGACAGATAGACTGATAAGTAAGTAGATAGATTCAGTAGAAATATACATTTGATTGATATAAACAGGTGATAGATAGATAGATACAACAATTTTAACTTTAATATAACAATGCCAAGTAGTACTCTGTGCATTAGTAGCAGCAAGTTAACATTGTTGTATAGCATGGTGCTGAATTGTTAACATATATTAACATTGAATTTGAATATTAAACATGTAGCTTCACCATCAAGCCCTCCATCCACAGTGAGATTGTCCTATATATAGTAGAGGGAATAGAGAGGGAGGAGAATAGAAAACAAATAGATGGGAGGAGATTCGAAGTCGTCATCAAACATGCATTCATGTATTCTCCCCTATTTCGCTCTCTCTCTTCCTCTCCCCAACCCACACTTTATGTCACTCTCTCCTCCTATACAGAAAAGTCAGCCAATGCATCAGCCTGCTGCTCATCTGCTCTCACTCCCCCCAGCCTCAGATCCTCTTTGCTCCTCCGCTGACTGACACTGCTGATACCTCTCTCTCTCTTCCCTTCCTTCCTCCCCTTTATTCGTCCCTCTCACCTCCTCATCCTCAAGCCACCATGGTGAACGGATAACCTCCCAGCCATCCTTACACCATGGGTGCCTGCCTCTGCAAAGGTCACAAAGGTCAGTCCACCTGTTGTCTGTGTGTCTGTCTGAGTTTCTGATCATCCTGCAGGAAGTGTTGATAGCATTCTGAAAACATTTGAGGAGAAGTTACATTATGCTTTCAAGGGGTAGCTCTGAAAATCTGAATAATTAAAGTAACAAGAACCCTGAGGTGTCAACAACCACCATTTCTTTTTAAATGCAAGTGTTTGCAGGATGAAACATTTAACCATACGTTGAAGAATTCAGCCAAAAAGCTTGTTTTCATCAGTTTTTATTTGTGCAGCTTTTTTGGATCAAAGTGCAGAGATTGCTTTAGGAATTAGACTTGAGGAAGGAGGGGGGGGGGGAGAGGTTGATAATAGGGATTGTGGGGATCAGCGGAAGACAACAGTAGCTTTAGGATGTGATGGCTCCATCCGAGGCTCATCTCCAACTTGTCGTGACTTGAAAATGCAACCTGGATTGCGATTTTCTGACTCTTATTTGTCCTTGCTCTAGGTGGAAATATATTAGTGTTTGTTGTCCGGATAAAAAAACAGCAGGGTGCATCTCAGGAATAACACTAACATGTATTTGTGCCCTCAAAAGATCTAATAAAACAAAAAACATAGTTTTAAGTGTTCCAGCTGTCTGATATACCTTATTGTGTGGGTGTTTAACATTCATGTCACATTCTCATACATTTAGTTTAGCCTGTGATGTTTTTCTCACCTTATTTTGTCTGCTAAAGACTGCTTTTGGTCAGGAAAGGTTCTGATTCAAACAATTTAGAGGGTGATGATGAGAGCAATGCTTTCAAGCTGGGAGGACAGAGGGAAAGCAGCTGTCAGACAGACAGCTAAGAGAACAGCGGGAGTGTGTGTGAGTGTGTTCATGGTTCAGGAATCATGATGGTTTTCTTGACCTGCTAATATCATTCGATGAGGCCAGAGACCAGATCGTGACTTAAAGGTCCCATGTCATAGCCATTTCTACTGATCAAAATTCCATTGTTGAGGTCTACTAGAGTAGATTGACATTGTTCAATGTTCCAAACTCACATTGGTTTCTCATACAGCATCTCTGTATAGTATGTGTATTCTCTTTGTCCTACACGCCTTGTTGGAGCTCCTGCCCCCCCCCCCCTGAGCCCACTGTGCACTGATTGGTCAGCTCGCCCACTCTGTTCTGATGAGTCAACCACCGTTACAGCGGAGCATCAGTCATTATGTGTTACAATGGCGTTTGTTAGCAACCAGAAAATGACACCAGTAAGGACAAATAGAGGAGAATGCAGCGTGGGGTCTGGGTGCCGTGTTGGCGGGACGTTGCGGGGAACGCTGCTCCACCCTTTGAGGCTCGAGGAGCGGACAGTGTGAGCTGGATTACTGGTGTGGTTTCCTGTTGCTGCGTGGGGTCTGCGAGATAGCGAGACACCGCGGAACTCAGCCTGAGCACACACATACACTCACAGCCAGGCTGTTCGCCACACAGTTCGCCACACACTCACAGCCTGATAAAAAATAAGGCTGAGTGAGTGTGTGTGCCGGCGAAACTCCGCGGAGTAGCGCGGCTGAGAAAAGATAAGGGTGTGTGTGTGTGTGTGTGTGTGTGTGTGTGTGTGTGTGTGTGTGTGTGTGTGTGTGTGTGTGTGTGTGTGTGTGTGTGTGTGTGTGTGTGTGTGTGTGTGTGTGTGTGTGTGTGTGTGTGTGTGTGTGTGTGTGTGTGTGTGTGAGGAGCTCCACGGATTGGTCCATTTGGACCTGGGCATGGTTACGTCACCATACTCGGGAAAAAGAAAGATCTCCAACGAGGCGTTCTGGGGCAGCAGCATAGACACAGTGTTAATTTCGTTAACGAAAACTATGACGAAAAATGTTCGTCAACGACCTTTTTTACATGACTAAGACGAGACGATGACGAGCTAAAAATAGATTCTTGATAACGAAAACTATGACGAAATGTACATTTAGTTTTCGTTGACGAGACGAGACGAAGGTGTTAAGGGTGGACTATCGGACATTAAAAATGCAGGGTATTATTTTTCAAAATGCATCCCTGTCATTGGTTGAATTATTTGGGATTCTGGGCACATCACTCACCCCCACCCCAGCTGCAGCAGGTGCTGATGATGTGCACCACACAGTGAGAAAATAACAAGATGACGGATTCAGCGACAGCGCTTTTAGTTTTGGCCCGAAAAAAAGCTAGATATATGGACACACTTTATTTATAATTCGGTAGAAAGTAAAACACACAGCACTGTTACTGCGGGAGAAGGAGAGACGCCATGTAGGCTTCAAATTAGTTGGGAAGAATACGACCAACCTGAAGAGGCACTTACTTGAAGGCGCACCATCCTGCTATTTATGCCACGGTAAGTTAGCTAACTGTAACGTTACATGATAAGTCGTAACTAACTCGTAAGTGGTAACGCTAACTAAGCATATCAATTTGCTAACGTTAAGTCTATGTTACTGGGCAGTCGGCATTGGCAACTAGTGGCAAATGTACTAGCTATCCATGTTGGCTTAGCCTTTCTTGCAAACAAGTTTTCAGTTTCCAGTAGCAAATGAATGAGCCTAGCTTCCAGGCTAATGTTGGCTGGGCTTGCATTGCAATAACTATCTAGTCACTGCAATTGTGTTTTTTTTAAGATTACACAGCAATTTATTTGGAAAATATTTGTGTATGGTTTCTTATCTCTAAGGCCAGGTAGGCATATATATAATAGGCTAGTTGTATTGTATTATCACATAATTAGAATCTTCAAAATCTAAACTTGATATTATTGATATACTATATTTTAATGATAATACTATTAACAAAGGCATATTTTAAAGGGATTAGCCTACATTTAATTAATTGGAATTAATCTGTAGGCCTTGTAGGTCTGTATAGGGAGTAACTTTCCTCCTCTGCTCTGCTTCCACAATTCCCAACCTGATAGCCTATTAATTTTTACGTCCCATAAATAAAAAGTTTTACGTCAGGGACAGTAACAACTTAATAAACCCTTAGACGTGTGTAGTTGAGTGGGGGTGGGTCGACGTCGTCCACGACTACTACACGTGGGTGTGTCACTCTTTTATTGTTCTCTCTGCCTAGTCGCTGTCGCGAAAATAAAAAACCGGGCTTTTTTTCTTGATCTATATACCTGGTGTGAAATAAATATTAAGCCACTTTCATTTTGTGTGACGTGACAATGAACGCCCTCCTTCCCTCTGCGGTACACCGGAATTTA
The DNA here is from genome assembly GCF_000735185.1 of Notothenia coriiceps. Taxonomy (NCBI): domain Eukaryota; kingdom Metazoa; phylum Chordata; class Actinopteri; order Perciformes; family Nototheniidae; genus Notothenia; species Notothenia coriiceps. Next base: position 10,303 of record NW_011355581.1, read on the forward strand.
ATCAACCTTCTTATGCGGATTGGACTTCTCCGTGAATGACTTCCGGCGTGGTTAGGACGATAAATACGGTGCCATTCAAGATTTGACCATTGCAATGTACTATTCAGCATTGATTGAGCATTCACCATTGCGATTGATTCGTATAGTTAAACGATTGCAATTCAGATACAATGAACCCGTCAGTCGTAACCGTTGATCACGTTTACATGATCGATTAGGTACAACCGAATCGAAAGACGTTTTGTCAAAAGTCAAAGCGTCATCGTTTACTTACTCGGAATCGCGAAGGTCCGACCTTACCAACCGACCCGAAACGTAACGGTTATTGATAGATCAGGTGACGTTAACACCAAAAAAAAAATTTTCTTAATGTGTCGTTAAATAAACCTTTATAAACACCATACCCAAAGAATAGAGATTCCGGTCCATCCGTAATATTATATTACCGATCAACATAAATAATAGTGTATTAATGCTTTAGAAGTTTTAGATTTGAACTATAATAACTATATGATATAAAATTACTATTATGATAATTGTTTCCGTATAAAATTTTTCCCTAATCGGATGAAATTAATAACCTTAATTAGACATCCGGAACATCCAGACATATCCTTCATTGAAAGGAGGGATTCTAGGTCTCTTGCTCCATGAGTTTTTGTCGTTGGACCAGGCTTCTTGCCTCCTTTTGTCAGTGATAGGGTCCGTCGCAAAGAGGAGGAGTCCTGGTTTTATGTTTCGGTCTGAGCGACCTTGTTCCGTCGATTTCTTTTCCAGTAACGGGTCACCTAACCTAGCGTGGCCAGGATGACGGGCATGTCAACTCCTACTCCCTAAAGTAGGAATATACCTCTGGAAGCTATTCTCCGACTTGGGTATGGGTTTTTTTTTGTTTTATTTGTTGAATTCAACTGTTCGAAGTTGTAATGCTTTTTTGTTTTTTATTTCTTTCTGAGCGGTGTCGGTGCGTTTTATTGTTAACCCGACCTGTATACCTCGTTTTTTCCTAAAATGTCGTAGTAAGGGACCGGTTAATCACGTACAATGAAATTGGTTTGTTTTTAAGACTGTCAGGTATTGACTTTGCCTTAGTTTGTACCAACGTTCGTAATTTTTTTTACATGTACTCTCGGGTCGTCGAGGCTCCTTCTAGGGTCCTCTCACTGTTGGAGTCTCAGAAGGGAGTAGTGAGAGGACCCTTAAGAAGGAGCCTCGACGACCCGAGTAGTACATGTAAAAAAAAATTACGACGTTGGTACAACTAAGGCAATAGTCAATACTGACAGTCTAAAACACAAAAACCATTTTCATTGTACGTGATTAACGGTCCTACTACGACATTTAGGAAAAAAACAGGTATACAGGTCGGGTTAACAATAAAACGCACGACACCCGCTCAGAAAGAAATTAAAAAACAAAAGCAATTACACTTTCGAACAGTTGGATTCAACAAATAAAAACAAAAAAAACCCATACAAGTCGGAGAATAGCTTCCAGAGGTAGTATTCCTACCTTAGGAGTAGGAGTTGACATGCCTTCCATCTGGCACGCAGGTTAGGTGACCCGTTACTGGAAAAGAATCACGGAACAAGGTCGCTCAGACGAAACATTAACCAGGGACTCTCTCCTCTTTGCGACGACCCTATCAACTGACAAAGGAGGCTAAGACAGCGTGGTCCAACCGACAAAACTCATGACGCAGAGACC
>NW_011355581.1:12054-43097 GCF_000735185.1 Notothenia coriiceps
CACAATTAAAACCGTCGACTAAAAACTCAATCAGAATCAAATTCATTTACCTTCCGTAGTCAACGGGAAGACAACGACAGCCGCAAATGGTATCGCTGTCGGTTAACAGAAGCTGCCTGTGTAGGGTCCCCTTTGGGGTCCGTACACAAACATGAGGACCACATTTTTACACACACAACCACGACACACAGTTGACTGGACAGATTACTTACAATTGAGAAGAAGGGAGACTCTGATGCGAAGTTCAAGGAGACAGGTAATTAAACCTGGTAGTATTGTGGTAGGTTAATTTTTAGTTATTTGCCTCCCGAAGTCAACCAGTAACAGAGAGTAGGGTATCTATGACTCGGGCGACTGGAGACCGGCAATCGTCTGTTGACCCAAACTAAATTTCTGAGGACTCTGTGGAATTGGTGTGTCAACCTCGTGCCTAGATTTGGTGTTCGCACACACACACACACACACACACACCCACACACACCACACACACACACACACACACACACACACACACACACACAACACACACACACACACACAACACACACACACACACACAACACACACACACACACACACACACTAACACACACACACACCACACACCACACACACACACCACAAACGTCTCGCAGGTGATAGGTACTGCCAAGCGTCCTAGATCTGACACCTCCCAGTCGGTAGGTAGACACTCCACTCAGTGTAAATGACATCTATCTAAAAAACGTCTAAATTTGTCTTTCGATGTGTAAAACCGAAGTGGTAAGAGGTTCGGGGTCTCAATGTTTGTCAAAATTCCCGGATACTACGTGTAAAAGTCCAATTAAGAATAAAACCCAGAATGACACTGTACAAATGTACGAAATTACAAACTTTTCGAGAAATAAAAAGAGTTGACCGGACACGACGTCCGTGAAGAAAAGTGGGAGACAGACTTTGGTCTCGGGTCAGACGGAGACTAACCAATTTGGCGCATTTCTACAGGGCAGGGAATCGGGTAGTGAATGCTACACAAATTCTCAATCGGTTATCTTCGCTAACACAATGCATCACTACAGTACCTTCATTTTGTTCTCAGATTAAGCGTTACAAATTCCATCCCCCCTCTCACACCCTCTCTTTGAGGGAAATAGCACTGAAACTCCGTAAGAATCGGAACCTGTTGTTTATGATATATTGTGTGTTTCGTATCATACCCGGAGAATCTATCGATAAAAGCTCTTTTTTATATCAGGGATTTTTTAGACTACGGACTCAAGGACACTTGTATAAGTCTCATTACCCAACCGTTAATTTTTTTTGGAGTTTTCAATTTGCGAAATTACAAAAATTTTTTCCTGTAGATATTATCCATTACACACACGAAAGCTACCGACACCAGCCCCAGCTTTGTTTACAATCAACCAAGTTTATTATGTTCGATAGAGTCCAGTTGAATAGTACATTTTACTAACGTTTTTGGTTATAACTACGTAATATAGGTGTCGACTAACCCTTGTTTACAGGTATTTGTATATACTGTTATGATTGAGTTTTTCTTATGTACATTTCTATATCAAGGATCTAATATTTAGTTTACAGGTCTACAACCTCTCTTCACCACTCGTCTAGGTATTTTTGTCAGTATAAAACCAGTACATTTCGATAATCACCAAAGACCCTTTTACAAATACATCTCTGACCTTTATTGAACAAAAAGAGGTTTATTAGTAACCTGTCATTGTGATAATATATTTGTAGGTAAGTAAAATTTAACATAACCCCATCTCCTTCTTTGAACGTGTTTGTTATGAGTTTAGACCCTTTTATTTTAGATTTATGATTAAGGTAACTCTCTTTTATATATCTATATGAAGTATTCCTACTTGCATTGGGAAAGTCACAATCACGGAACGTGTCAAGATGACTTAGCTCACTTTACTTTAATAGTCTCACTAGTGTAATACCCGAGACGTATTTCCTATACTTTAAATAAAATTGTGTTGTGTACCGAGGTCTAATTGAACGGGTAAACTACTAATAGAGTAATAATTACTCGTACAAATGACCGGTGTCACTCTACTTACGTCAACAAACCGAGATAACTGCCACATATAGAAAAATTGTTTGTTGTACAACTCAACGGGAGTCGTTTTTAGGGGTACGAACAAAAGGACCTCACTTTAATGGTTCCTAATACGAAAAAGAGGTTGTTTTGTCAGTTAAAGGTCCCATGTCATGCTTTTCTGGTTATTACCCGTCCCCTTGTGTGTTATGTAGCTTTTTCTGCATGTAAACGTTCTGCAGAGTCACAAACCCTCAAAGTACAGCCTGTAGCGAGTAAAACTCTAACACAGAAAAGACCTGTCTATGCAGTGTTAATTTTGGCAGCTATTTTTGAGTTAGTCTTAGTCTTAAGTAAATGGAGGGCTATCAGTTGCCTTCTGTTGCTGTCGCGTTTCCATAGCGACAGCCAATTGTCTTGACGACACATCCCAGGGGAAACCCCAGGCATGTGTTTGTACTCCTGCGTGTAAATGTGTGTGTGTGTGTGTGTCAACTGACCTGTCTAATGATGTTAACTCTTCTTCCCTCTGAGACTACGCTTCATTTCCTCTTGTCATTAATTTGGACCTCATCACCATCAATTAAAAATCAAATAAACGGAGAGGCTTCAGTTGTCTATTTGTCTCTCATCCATTAGATATGAGCCTCGCTTGACCTCTGGCCGTTAGAGACAACTGGGTTTGACTTTAAAGACTCTGAGACACACTTAACCACACAGTTGGAGCACGGATCTAACACGTGTGTGTGTGTGTGTGTGTGTGTGTGTGTGTGTGTGTGTGTGTGTGTGTGTGTGTGTGTGTGTGTGTGTGTGTGTGTGTGTGTGTGTGTGTGTGTGTGTGTGTTTGCAGAGCTCCACTATCCCATGACGGTTCGGCAGGATCAGACTGTGGAGGGTCAGCCATCATCTGTCGAGGTGAGTCACATTTACTGTAGATAGATTTTTGCAGATTTAAACAGAAAGCTACACATTTTGGCTTTCACATTCTCCAAGCCCCAGAGTTAAAACAGTTTTAAAGGGGCCCTATGATGCACATTTTCAGGTTAATTTCTTATTTTGTGTCTCTACTGTGACATGTTTACATGCTTTAATGTTTGAAAAGCTCTTTATTTTTCTCATACTGCCTGTGCTGCAGCACTTCTTTTCACCCTCTGTCTGAAACCAGAGCCCAGTCTGCTCTGATTGGTTAACCGCGTAAAGATGTCCCGTCCCTTAGCCCATCACTTACGATGTGTTTAAGAGTTAGCCAATAGAAGCGATTGTGTTACGTAGTGATGTCATGGAAGTAAACAAAGGAGTCCTATCGCAATGTTTAAGGTAGGGGGGAGAGTGTGGGAGAGAAACTCCCTTTATCGTGAACTTTGAGATTTTAGCCTTTGGACAAAAATCTATATAACACACAAAGCATAGTAGGGCCTCTTAGAATAGCTATTTTCGAGAAAAAATATAGTCCCTAAAAAACTCTGATGCTGAGTTCTGTGAACTATGCAGAGTAATGGGTTGGCAATTTAAAAAAAACTACAAAGTTAAACGCTTTAATGTTTTTTAAAAAGACATCTATTAAAGGTAATGTGTGTGCTTTCGATGGCTGTGGTCGGGTCGAAACAAAATGTTAGTTGGTTCAAATAATACAAGCTATCTCAGGTCAACTTATCATGTAAAAATGATTGCAAAACCAATATTGATGCATTATATCCACAGCTGATTGGGAACAAATGTGCATAAACATATATGAAATAACTAACTCAAAAAGAATACATGTAAAGATTATAGTTCTAGATTATAAATCAAATGTCCAGATGTTGGAGAGAATGTGGTGAGCAGATCATAAAACAGTCATATTTTGGTCATGTAAAGCTATTAGTGGTTTCTGGGAAAATGTTATGTAGAGAACTGAAATAACTTGTTTTTCTCTCCAATAATCATTGACAGTACACTATTATATAAACTCCATTCATTTAAATTGTATTGGGGTAGAGGAAGAAACTTGCACAAACAATATCTCAAATCTGGGAAAATAAAACTAAATTACTAATTCCATTAGAGAAAATATATAATATATTCATAAGGATGAACTAACCCTTTCAGTGTTTGCTTGCACAGTTCTACTGATCGAGTGAAAGTGAAATTATCAGAGTGATCACATTATGGGCCTGCATAAAGGATATGAAATTATTTTAACACAAACAGCATGGCTCAGATTAACTTGCCATTTAGATGATTATCTGCTTATTAATGAGCATGTTTACTGCACAGTGAGATGAATGCAGTTGTTTGGCTCTATTTGACGGTGTATATCTTTTTAACAAACAACATGTTGAGTCTGCTCCTCAGCACAATCCCCATGCTTGTTTCTGGAGTGAAATTACCAAGATTATGCTTTTTCTCTATATTTGTCTATTCACAATATTAACATCACTAGAATTCTACAAAATGTTTAATATTGAACTTTTTATCCTTGTTACTTTAGGGTAAATTTGTATTTATCTTTACAGTTTACTAACATTTACCATAATTTGTACTTTTACCGTGCTTCGCTATGTTAGCTAATGTCATGTAGTTTATGTAGGCCTAAATCCTTCACAATTCTAGTGTCTCCATAAGTTTTAAATCAGATAATGGTCATATGCAGTGGCGGACTGGCCATCGGGACGTTCGGGACGAATCCCGATGATCCGGTACTGAAGTGGGTCGGTCGGACGATGTGGGCCGGTCGGATAAGTCACTAGAACCCCCCCCCTGTTGACAATTTACTAGTGGTATTTACTTGTGGTACCGAGCTGGGCCGGTCTGATAAGTCACTAGCATCCAGCCCCCCCCCACCCCCCGTTGACAATTTACTAGCGGTAACAAAGTGAGCCGGTCAAGAGTCCCGGGCTGATTTTTAGCCCATGGTCATATTTCTTGTATAAAATGATTTATTGTAAGTAAAGAAGAACTAACAAAACAGTAATTGTTTGAATTTACAAGTTTGATGTCAATCTACCTGTAGCTCATATTGCTAGCTAGCTGGGAAGCTACTAGCAAAAGAAACTTAAAGGTTTTACTGCCACAGGAAAAAATGAGACTTTTGAGATTGGCGTTATTATTACTGATATTTACTAAAATAGCATAGGTTTTATCTAGATTACAAGCATTTGCTGAATTAAATGTTTTAATTTCCAGCCTTTTTAAAACCTTTCTTTGCCCCTACAAGCTACTTAGCTCAACCTTAGCTTAGTTAGAACATAAGTTAAAATAAGATTTAACCTACCAAACCATGTCTTACAATAATTGTTAAATGTGGTTCACCAAATGTAATGGTGTTTGAACAAGAATTGTAAAACAGTCATTAAATAACGTTTAATTTTGTTTGAGAACAATAGCAGTTATATAAACGGGTTTGCAGTGACCACACATCTGGCAATGATGCAGTTGATTAGAAAATTAGAAAAACAAAAACAGCCTTAATTTGCCCACTTCACTTTATTCATTTTAAAATCAAGTGACTTTTATCTGTACTGATTTCAAACCGTTTGAAGTGGAACTTCGCACTAATGTGCAAACATGTACTTAATATTTATAATGTGTTTTTGCTTGCAACAAAAGAGAGAGGTTTTTCTCTCTGTATACTGTTTTATCAGAATACTCTCACCATAAATTGAGAGAAATGTATTTGAAATGATGTTTCTCTTTCCAAACTGATTGCCGCTACTTCGCTGTGAATACCATTTAAATAATGTTTTGAGTTCAAAAATACATTCTTCCACTTGAGTGTGAATGCAGGAATTCCTCAAAAGCTGGCTTGTATTGTCATTATCACCAGTTTGTGTGTGTGACTAGTTGAGTCATCACATGTAGAATGTCATAAACAAAGGGTGGTGTGTGTAACTGCCTGTGTTTGTATAGGATATCAATCAATCGATCAATGTTTATTTATATAGCCCAATATCACAAATGTTACATTTGTCTCAGAAGTCTTCACAGTTTGTACAGAATATCAGTATGACAATACGACACCTTCTGTCCTTAGACCCTCACATCGTACAAGGAAAAACTTCCAGAGAAAACCCACAGTTTAATGGGGAAAATGGGAGAAACCTCAGGGAGAGCAACAGAGGAGGGATCCCTCTCCCAGGACGGACAGACGTGCAATAGATGCCGTGTGTAAATTGAAGAGATAATACATTTTACAGCATATTTACCAAATGTTTGGAAATGCATGTGTTTATAATAAGAAGATGAATCCACGAGGTTGTCAACAATCCTGTGGGAGCCATCAGGGAAGTAGTCCTGAGAGCCCGGCAGGACCACAGTGATAGGTTCAGCCACGACTCAAAGTCCAGGAGTCAAATCCAGAACTCAGGATAGAGGATCCAGGACTCAGGATCCAGGACTAAGGATCCAATATGGGTGTTTGTGCTGTTTTCCTCTCTATAGGAGGCTTACAATTCTATGATTGTATGGCTTGAAACATCATAAAAAACTGCTTTACTGTGTGATGAAAAATCCCTCTATCAAAGACCCATGTCAGAAATACAGAAGCTAAAATAAGCTATTATCTAAGTTTTTCACCTTGCATCAATGACAAACATGTGATTTTCTCGCTTTTCTTGTGCCTTGTATGATGCAGGGTGGCCAGAATCCGTCTAACGGCAGTGTGGCCGATAAAATAAGCGGCTATGATATCGGCCAGCTGGCTACCTCCTCTTTGATGGGTGAGACACACACACACACACACACACACACACACACACACACACACACACGCGCGCGCGAACGCACGTACAATACCAGTTCTAGTTCATGTTGTGTTTCATTATGAATCCAATATATGAGGCTGGATGAGCAGCAAGCTAGGAAATTGCATTAGTAACCGTTGGAGATTCTTGGTGTAATTTTCCATCTCCTTCATGCTTTTTCTCGCTCTTACTCATATGCTGTAATGCCAGTGTACCCAGAGAGGCATGAGTGAACAATCAGGTAGAAGTTCACACATGTTTTCTCCTCTCATTTGATTTTCTCCCTCGCTTTTGATTTTGGCATCCACTACTCTACATCCTGCGTCTGCCTGCCTCATTTCCACTTCTTCGGGAAGGTTAATTATGAGACCTAATGTGTTATGCTTTGCTGAACTTTTACCAGTGAAAGTTCCTCTATTACCCTGACAGTATAATTATGAAGGCTGTGAAAACCTCATGAATACATTACATAAATACAGACATTCAGGCAGACAGCTGAGGGGCTGACACCTGCTCTGAGACTTACAGAACCGGTCCAGTAAAAAATAAATTGAAAAAGCTTTTTGACATTTACTCAGACTCAATCGCTTTTCAGTCATCACGTTAATTGGCGGAGCAAGTTCTGCTGAGTTGTGCAATCACAAAGTGCAACTGACAACCTTACTGCTCAAATCAGATCACACTGTGCAAACTCAAATATTGTTGTACAAATATAATTACCGTAATTTTCGGACTATAAGGCGCACCTGAATATAAGCCGCAGCAGCGGAATACCACTCTCGGTTCCACTTTTACTTTTGCGCGCTACCTGTCTCACTCTTTTCCGGCCTCCAGCTTTTCCTGCTGGAACCCGCCGCTTAAAGGTGGGGGTCCGCGGACCGGCCATAGAGCCCATAGAGTTAAAGGTGTTGGCCGTTAGCTGTAAAAATCCATAGATTAGCCGCACCGTTATATAAGCCGCAGCGTCGAAAAATAGGGAAAAAGGCGCGGTTTATAGCCCGAAAATTACGGTATACTAAGACGAATAGATTGCTACATTTGTTCTCTTTTTCATGATGAGGTTTGATAGATGTATCACGCCAATGGGATTTTATTAACAGCAAACGGCTAAAGCCCACACATTTAGTAGTGTTGAAAAATCCCGAGGGTTTATCACTATGACATTATTCAGGTGCTCAACAGATTTCATGCAGACCCAGCATGAACATGCTGATCAAATATAATGGCCATAGCAAATAGATATTTTCCACGTACAAGTTGAACATTTGGTCTAATCAGAAGGCCATCAACTAAATTAGCCATTAAACGTGAAGCACTTTGTTGAAAATGGTTCACTGTTTCGAACCTGGTGTCCTTATAGTTTAGGTCGTTTTTGGTTGGCTAGGTAAAACAATGACACAAATTTTACTCAGGAGACCAGAGTTTGTGAAACTAAAAGTAAACACGTTGAGTAAATATAAGTTAAGCTAGGTTAGTCCTATGCTACGTCACATATTTAACATCATAACTACACGCAATTATTATCTTAAATATTTGTATCTAAACCTAACCAAGCATCTAGCTGTGATACCTCAGTTATGAAAGCATGACACTGAAAGCATGAGTGGTCTAAATTCAGCACAACATCACTACTGCTAGACCTCCGCATGTTAGCATGCTTATGTTAGCATTCAGCTAATACCACCACTAGACCATAGTACAAACTCACAGAGCTGCTAGCATGGCTGCTGACTGTCTAATAGTGTTTGCCAAATGTCATGTTTTTTTTTGTTCCACCGTCACGGTTGCAGCTTTGACTATTTTAGTTCATTGTTTCAGCCCACCTGAGCTTGAAACTAACACTCTTTTCTTGCTAACAGCATTTTACAGCACTTGCCCATTTTACCCTTTTAGGATGTGATTGAATCTGATTTTTCTCGAATTATTCCCATATTGGCTGGTAAACAACAAAGCTCTGAATGCAGCACCTACATCTTTCATCTCACTTCATGTTTGTCCATCTGTCTGTGTTTGTTCCTCCGCTCTGTTTCTGCACAACATACAGCAGGGAGTCACGCCTCACATAATGCAATAATGCATTCTGTCTATTTTTGCAAAGGGACTTATTCCTGACTGACTCTGGTGTCTTCATTCAAACGTGTAGCCATGTGTATACTGTAGCAAAACAGTACACAAGACGGAAAAATTCAATCGTTGCTTACAGCATACAATCATTAACTGGTTTCCTAACTCACCGGTTTCTCCTACAATTAGAGCTCGTTAATAAATTAGAACAATGTTAAGCAAGTACACATGGATGGAATAGACATTCCTGCATGGCTATGACACACATTGTTTTGTTTTACCAATAATTATTTTTGTTTTCTGCAACCCCACAACCCCACCTACCAAAGGAGGCTGTTTGGGGAAAAACACAACATTATTGGTGATACCCTTCATTAAGATCCAGGCAATCCTGCCCATAAATCTAAAAAGAAAAAGTCTCTAAAGACTGGCTATAGCTGGGACATTACAGCTGGACTTTTAAAACATTTTTGACTGGTTACATTTTATGTGACACAAATGTTGGTGACGTGCAATAGTGCAGATTTAGCAGCTAACTTTTGCGTCGGACATTGGCCTCAGCAGTTTGAAAAGATCCATAACAGAGCTTGTGAATACTTACATTTGGCAGGTGGCTAGAAGCTAAACTCTTAATGAAAATCCACTCAATAACCTTTATTATATATACAGGTTATGTGTATATGCTGCCCCTAAGTGGCCCAAATAAATCAGTTAACGCAGTTTCATGCTAACACACCTAATATAATGCAATCCTTTTCATTTTCTTCAAACTGGCAATTAGACATTTTTCTATATTTCTTCTTGTATACGAACAATAGAATGGAATTCATATAACTTTCATTCATAGTTGGAAAGAATAATCAACTGCAATATAACCCTATGAGGCCAATATACTGTAGGGACATGCAGTTTCAGTTTTCAATACTATATTGGCTGTACTATAGCTACTAATCAGCAGAGAAATTGGCTATCATGCTGCTTCCCTCTGAATTCGGACACATGATTATTCTGTGGCCTGCGATGTTTGCCAAGTATGATTTGCTCCTTTTTAAAACTGAATTGTGGACAGTAATGCCAAAATATCCAATTTATACAACAAATGGGATTTGTTTCTGTGTGCACATGACTTGAATAGATGCAAACATAGCTTCCTCACCATTGAGCCAGAACAGAGCCTCATTACAGTCAACACAGTGTGAGCGCAGAGTGAGAAAGCACATCCTCTGGGTGTTGGACTTAAACAGAAATACCACGTAGGGGTTTCTTTTCTCTTTCAATTAGCCAAGGCTCTATTACTTTCCCGCCACCCTTATAACCTTCTCCTTGTTCTGCTTACTTTACTTACTAACTTTAACCTTTCCTCCTCTTTCTCTTTTTACATTTTGCCTTTCAACCTTTCCTTTTGGCTCGCCTCTTCATTTCCCAAGACCTTCCTGACCTTGTCTCCTGTGATTAAAAGAGATGATGGCTCCTTTGTAGACTTGCCCAGTGATTACAGGTTATGAATAACATATTACTGCAGAGATTAGATACTGCTCGACAAGAGTCCATTTAGTTAAAGCAACAGGGCTGCAAATTTGAGTCAGTCACAATAATTAGGGCCTGAGATTTCACTTGGACTTTTCTTACTGAAAAAATGCCCTTATCTATTTCTTAATGGATGCAGTTCTGATTAGATTTAATTGAATGTTCACAGTCGGCACCAAGCACATACAGAAAATATATTTTGAGCCTTATAGAAAGTGACAGACAGACCTTGAAACGTCACGTTGCTTGAGTTGTTTATGTTTAATTATGTTCTAGACAAAACTAAAGTCATGTAAGAGGCAGTACAACTGCAACAAAGTCAATGAAAAGATGCAGATTGGTGCCAGTGTTCTGTTGGACCCACCTTAAAGAGGCACCGTTGTGCTTTTTGGGGCAATCCTTTTCATTTAGTGTGTTATATTGTTTGCTATGCATGTAAATAGACTGCAAAGGCTAAGAGGGTTTTCTCTCCACCCCCCTGCCTGAAACGCCTCGATTGGACACTTTGTTTACTTCCGTAACATAATGACATCTATAGGTAACACTTGCGCTTATGTTGGCTAGTGCTCCAACACATTGTAGGTGATCATCTCTAAGCCAATCACAACAGAGCCGGCCAGCTAACCAATCAGAGCAGACTGGGCTCTGGTTTCAGACAGAGGGTGAAAAGAGGTGCTGCAGCACAGGCAGTATGAGGAAAAATAAAGAGCTTTGAACATAAAAGCATGTACACATGTCACAGTAGAGCACAACATACAAATATGAACCTGAACATTTGCATAATAGGGCCCCTTTTTAAAACCACAATTTATGCACTGTTACTTTTTTATTTGTTTGTTTACGTTACGCTACAGTTAACACTGCCATTTTAAAATTCAGTATTCAGAGAGCTGATGGACTTTTTAAAGACATAACTTTCCCACAAAGCTTTTAAAACAGCTCTGGCATTCAACAAGTTTTACTCAAGTCTAGTTTAACCAACTAGAGCTGGAAATGAATTACAAAATTAAAAAAATGTGTTATGCCGTTATTACATTTAAATTTGTGGAAATTGAAATTTCTTTCATATCAAGTTCTAATAATATTTTTTTTCTCTTTCAGTCTACTATTAAATGACCTTCATGCAGCGCTGCTGAAGTGCAGCCAGTTATGAACAATTACATTTACAATCGTCTCCAAAATCACCTCTGGTGATGTCATTTCCAATCTTCTCCAATTACATTTTTTATGGAGCTCCATATTGGAATGCACAAGCAGAAAGAAAAGTGTTTATTATGCTGAAAGTGTAGAATTTCTATTCAAGTATTACAAAACAAATGTTATTTGTATCCCATCTTTCATACAAGAAACGCAGCACAAAGTGCTTTACACTGAGGGAAGACAGACAGAGAATTAACATTAAAACAGGGATTTAACGCCACTAAGATAAAAAAACATGATACAAAGAATGCATAATATAAGATGGTCAATAAAACCCACTGAAACATTTAAAATATTAGAGTTAGCCCCCATATTTACCAGATCAACACTTCAACAGGATCAAAATGCTCCATTCTCTTCTTTCTATATCAGGATTAGATATTAGATTTTCTGAAGTATTTTCCCTTAAGTACACTCTACATATAAAACCATTTTATTCCTCCATGCGTCTTCTTTTTCCATTTCCATTTTCCCGTCCATCGCTGTTTTTTTCAATGTTCTGCCCTCTTCCATCCTCTCCTGTCCACCCCTTCATGTAGCCTGTCACTTTATCTCCTCCCCTCAGATTGTCCCCTTCTTCCCTCTGCTACCACACTTACTGTATGTCCACCTAATCCACTTTATCAACATGTGTCCTTCTATCTGTTCCCCTCATTTAGGAGTGGTGGCCACAATAAAGGAGCACATCACCAAGCCGACGACGATGGCCCAGGGGCGCGTCGCCCACCTGATTGAGTGGAAGGGTTGGGGTGGAGGAGGCCAGGGTGGGGGGGGCATGGGCAAATGGACCTGCGGGGGGGTGAGTGCTGAGCTGCAGGAGGATGAACAGTTCTACTCCCAAATGACGGACGAGATCAAGGAAGCTCGCTTCGCCGCAGGTGAAAATAAACGAGGGAATCAAAGTGAAGAAAAATAAGATGTTGGAGATGAAGTGTCGCTCAAATCCCTCGGGTTGTGGTTTCTGTTAGATTATCTTGTATAGAGGGAGCATCTACACAAATCAATAGTCCTTAAGACGAGCCATGACAGTGACTCGAATCGAGCGCACTTATTGGATTTCCCCTTGTTTGTGGAGGAAAAAACAACTGGGGGTAGACTTCAGAGAAAAGGAGCACTAAATGTGTTTGTTTCACAGGAGTGGCGGAGCAGTTTGCCCTGGCAGAGGCAGCCATGAATGTGTGGTCGATGACCGACAGCTTAGAGCAGCCCCCCACCAGTTTACAAGGTTGGTCCTGTTAAAGGAGCTTCTTTTGGTCCTTATTTTTCTCTTTTCATTGTAGTTTCCTCCATGGAGGGAACAGCGAACTTTGCAGATCCATTGTTTCTGAATACAAATCAAGCAAAAGATTAAAACATTGACTTTAATATCAAAGTCCTTATTGGATCTTCTTTCTTCAACAGCAAGGATAGGGTTTTGAGGCAAATAACACGAGACTGAATAAATTGCTGCACATCATAATTGATTTTATGAATGCTACGGGAATATATGACATGACAATAAATTGTAAAGCATGTCTTAGGAAAGGTGTATATATATATATTCTTAAAGACCTGGTTTGCACTAACCCACAGGAGTAGAAAGATCATGAGCAGGATGTGTGCAGCTGTTAATTCTTTTCAGTTTTTTACCACACTAAGCACTGATGTATTGTCATACTTTCCGAGACTGTTGAATGCAGAGTGACATTTCTCCACAGTTAAAGTTCTGCCAGGAAATTGTGCCAAAATATCCAAGGTCCCTTAGAGGAGGGACCTTGTTGACTTAGCCATGACTCTTCATCCAGCGTTAATCACTGGACAAAATGTACCATTAATATTATTAATATACATTGAGCTTAAAGGGGTCGTTTGAGTTGTTTGCGGTTGGGTTGTTAAAGATACTCATCCATTTCCTACGGTAGCAAAGTAGTGAATTCACGCGGCAGTAGCCTTTCTTGCGGCAAGGTTAGTAAATATTCTAAATATGGCAAACACCTTCACATTTAAAGGTAGTCCTTTTTTAGGTGGCTTGAATACATGCGTTTTGGCTGCTGCCGCCTTTAACAGCGGTACATTGCTTAGCTTACATGATGGATATCCTGTTGTCTCCAAAACTGGGTGTGTGCAGACCATTACACTATGTACTATAGGTAATACAGAACGGGCTATAGAAAAGTATGATAATGCTAGCATCGTAACATGCATTTGTATTTATTTTTGTTTTGAGTATTTCTTTACCAAATCGTAGCCATTAGCTAGAGAAAATGTCAAAAATAAATCTCAGACAGTATTGCCATCAGTAAAAATATTTCTAATTGTAATTCTTATTTAAAAACACGTTGTAAAGCTTTTGTTGAAACCTACTTACAAAATGATATTTTATGATGTATTATATATTGTAGGTTACTAACTGGAGAATATCCACTGTATTTCAATATCTCAAAAATGAGTCCTTGCACATATGCCCCTTGTGATTTTACAGGATTTGCCATACAGAAATAGCTTTCTCATGGGATAAACACTTATAAAAGCTACATGCAGCAGCTGCTTCAGAGTAAGTGTCACTTTTTTAAATTAAATTCAAGCACTGAGAGCATCAGTGCTATTTCTATGATATATCAGAGTGAAGAGCTTTTGAATCCTCTTCAACCCAAAAGGTCCCAGCTGTTTGGAAAATGATTTCTACAGTTTTTCATGTAGCAACCATTCCACTGACACTTATTTTCCCTCCTCAGCAGCACACAGCCACTTCCTGTCACAGTTCCTGCTGGACGGTGGAAGTCTCAGCGTTCCTCAGCACCTGTACCACATCCACGCCCAGACTTATGGCGACAACAGGGGGGCCAACCTCGTCTTTCCCCCAGCGGTGGACCCATGGGTGGACCCCATTTCCTCGACGTCCAACAGCCACCAGGACAGAGGTCGCCCCCTGCAGGTGGACAGAGGCACTGTCACTGCAGAGGCTGCCGTCAGACACGTGGACAGCAGCTCACTGTCCGAAGATGACGTTTTCTATAACTAGCAGGCCTGCAATCTTGATGCCAATCTCTCAAATGAGCCTTACTGAGAGGATTTGAGCCAACAGCAGGGACTGATTTGAAAGATAAACACAGACATCTGTGAGACATCTCAAGAGGCTATTTCTCAAATGACCTGTCTGGGCCCGGTCCTCAGAAACAGAGAACCCAGATTGTATTTTCTCCCCTGTCCAGTTTATACTTTTGTGAATGTACATAGTTCGATTTTAATTTTGTATCCAGTGTACATTACACACTTTCATATTATAGGTAGAACTGAACTGTGAAGAGTCAAAAGATACTGGTGTTAAATATCTTGCTAATAAACATCAATTTTAATATACGAGCTGTCCAGTGCTTATTTTTTCTTCCCATTGAAGAATCAAACACAAGTCCAAACTAAAGCAGAAAATATGAAAGAAAGTTTTTTATCTTGAGAAAAGTCCATTATCTTGGACCATACCCCCGATTAGATATATTACAAATATGTTTCTATCTGAGAGCGAAGGGTGAATTGGTGTGGAGAAAAGACGAGTGTAGAGAATCGCAAAGGGAGATGAAACCGAATCAGAGTGCGTGTGGTCGGTGTGTTTTTCAGCTTTACATCAGGCAGCGTGGCTGAGTATTTCACAGTGAGGGATGGTGGGATAATGGAGGTGTCGGCGTCACTGGTCATGGTTTTTTCTTTAGCATGGGTTCACACAATTTCCGGGACATTAATCTGAACATTCGATCGGCCATTCAAAAATAAGTTTATCTTGGGAAAAGTACTAATATAAAGAAATGAAATGTGCAATAAATAAAACAGATTATGATGTAATGGCTGATATTTTTCCTCGTTGGAAAAACTGTCAAAGATTAACATTTAAAGAAAACTTTATGGATACTTGATTTCCTCTTTCACATCTTATTTGATGTTTTTAGCCATTAGTCGACACCACAAGTGTTATCTTTAGAGAATATATACACTCAAGATGTTTTTGTTAATGAGTATTCACATTTTTTCCTTGGTTTTGATGAGTACACCAGAAAAGCAATTAGAAATCATTTGGACTGCACTAAAGATTTGATTAAGTTGAGCAGGAACGTTGTTACCAAGGCAACTGTCCTGTTCATGATGTGAATATGAGAAATCACTTAATATCGTTACCTCAAAGCCACTATGAAAAGAATAATGCAATTCATTTTCTTTTGATAGAACATTTCAGGGTTGGTTCACTGGTGCAGTTTACATGTGTTGGGGGTGGGGGGGTATATTCATGTATACAATATCACAGGGAACCTTTTCTGATGCTGCCACTAGGGGGCGTCAACGCTAGGCATTTTAAGATTAAACACATGGCAGTTTTAATTTAGGACTCAAAACCTTTCTTGAGACATTTTATTTGAAGTATTGTGGTGGAGTGTGCATCGAACTGCCTGCATCACAACATGATGTTGATAACACTTTTTCGATTTTTTCGTTGCCAGGCAATACAGTATGTGTTGACTTTTTTCAAAGAAAGTTTCTAAGGTCTGCAAAAAGATGTATTAAGTCATTATATTTCATATAGCTGAACATACAGTGTTACGTACAGAAGACAGATTTTTTCCTATTTTGGAGCCAGGATAGCATACAGGCATGTTTTTGTTCAGGGATTCCTGGGTCCCACTCGCAGTGAGGGGGCAGCTAGCCGATTGGCCAATACAGAGCGTGGTGCACGCGCTGGAGTGTATGGTTTAGCTACGACTGAAATAAATTGAATCCAAGGGCTGAAGCAAGAGGGGAAAATCTCTTAATAACACATCAGCAGGGTTACATGGCGTAAATTGGTGCACAAACTTTTTTTTCGGCTTTTGTTTTCAATCCCACATATTCAGGCTTTTCACACATGCTGTTCTCCTTGGTCTTAGAAAGCCTTCACACGGGCAAATCCCAAAGTCAACCAGACTTTAAAACATTGATGTGTTTTTTTTTTCCAAGAAACACAATAATCATCTGGCTTAAAGTTGCCATTGTTACACAAAGCTAAAGTACAAAAGCTACTTTAAAATTCTACAATTTAAAAAAGGATCACATGTTACAACTGCCATTAAACCCAGGAAAATGCAGTCTTTATTGTATAGCCCTGGGTTTAGGTTAACCTGGGTTAATTGTGTTTTGGGTACCTTAGCTAGGGCGTAAATTCTAGAGAGTGACACACAGTGTGAAAAGCACTATTATAATTGGCTTGGCACACTTTTAATATTGCAGTGTCACACAGTGCAGGTTGTGCTATCTCCTGCATGAGATCTTGCAATATAATAAAATGCCAGATAGAAAGCTGTAATAAACGTTTTTTCTCTGAGACTACTCCTCAGTAATGATTGTCGGCAAATATTTTTAATCTAGGATATTGAAGAACTGATGTCATAACCAGAGCCAGGTTTATATTGCAGCTGATCAAGACTGAGATGGTTTCATGTTTACTTAAAAGTAAAAGGTCAAGGGATGAGCTTATTTCTTGTGTGTCGCTTAGATTTCTTTGGCCAAGTCTTCTAATATCCTCTTCATCTGTAGCAGAAAACAGAGAAAGAAATAGGGAAAATAAGTCTTTGAATCCATAAGTAGCCATTATGCCTCCTATAATGTTAACAGATGCACACAGCGACACAGTTTTGTTTACAATTTGCATCCCAACTAGTGACAGAATCAAGCTGTTTGTGTCATTACTTACATTTGTGAGCCAGAATACACACATTACATCATTACCTCTGGCCAGGTGATCAGCCCGAGCAGCCTTCCCCTGTCTGCGACAAACAAGGTCTGAGCTCCAACCAGACTCAGGATACTGTGGGCCTGTGGGATGCAAAGTTTTTTTTTTTAAAGTAACTGATTCCATAAAAGTGGTCATTGTTTTGTGAAATATGCAGAGAGTTTAAACAGAAAATTGATGGCAAGGAATCATACTATGCTCAACTAATTTATGACAAGAGACCAAGCAGCAACCTGCGAGTCTGAAAAAGTACAGTATATCCAATTCAGAAGCACTTTTAACATTCCTTCTAATGGCCAGCAGGGGGCGACACCTCTGTTTGCAAGAAGAAGTCTGATTGTATAGAAGTCTATGCGAAAATCCTACTGTTCCTACTGAATTTGTTAACTCAGTAAACACTTTCCTAATTATATTATCGTCTCCATCTTTAGTTTAGAGTATTCTTCAATACAGCACTAAGTTCGTTTTGTAAATAATGGTCCCATTTAGAGCAAAATAGACAGGTTGCTTCCGCAGAGTTCTACAGCAAAAGCTCAAGTTTTGTATCAAGCCTGTTTTATGCATGTCAAAATTAGCAACACAGTTCATATCACAGTAAAAACGTAAATCACAGATGCGCCTTGTTAGCCAAGCTAGGTAGGGTGAGTGTTATCTAGTAAATTAGCTGTCTTTTCGCTCTTCATCAACTCTACCCTCTGCTCCAAATATTATGGTCACTTTGGGTTCGAAAAAAACAAAACAAGATGGCGACGGACAAGTAGCCAAACATAGGGCTTTTACACGATAGTCCAGTCAATGTGAGAAAGCAAATAAGACTATTTTACAAAGTGCTGAACTTTTCCTTCAAATTCATTGTATAACATTCCTCAAAGTCTTCCTACCTCTTGAACAGTGTTGTGAGGTGATAACAGAACAGAGGTCGGGTGTATGCAGCAGACCTCATCCAGATGTTTCTCCAGAGCCTGCAGAGAACAGCACAAACAATTTCACATTTGTATGCATTTTCTGTCAACGCATTCTCAATCCCAACTCGTCACATATTGACCATCGGTCAGGGCCCCTTCACGTCACCTTATTACGCACTGGGTACCCCTCGAGCGTCAGTTTTCAACGGGCAGGGCGTCCCATAGCAACCTGGTCTCACCAAAATACGTGAAATGAACACGACTCCTTAACACGTTTTGGGGACACGAAATCAAACATCCCCAATGTAAAGTGAATGAGGATCCTTTTTCGTGGTGGACAAGCACATTTCTGCAACGTCCCGCAGTGAGCTTAATGTTGTTTTCTACTCTTATAAAACGTTTTTTAAAATCTACTACTAGAACACGCTCTTGAATAAAGATAGGGAATAACCTCCATAATAAAGTAGATTTTGACGCTCGATGGGTACCCAGTGCGTAATAAGGTTGCGTCAAGGGGCCCTGACCGATCGTCAATATGTGACGAGTTGGGAGTGAGAATGTGTTGTTTCTGTCAGATGCATGCTTGTCATTCAGCAGTATTCAGTACTATTTGTGAAATGAGGAGTCACAGTTGTGTCTATCGCTGAAAACCTTATTACTCTCTCTGTTGTTGGACATTGCTCCAATATGTACTTTAAAACCGTTCTGATAAACAGCTCAATTTTTCTACATTATGCTCTAAAATGGATGTACTTTCATGAAATGAGCTTTTACGTCAGCCAGCAGTCCTGTCTGCACATTCTGCTCTCATCCTTGTTTGACATTCAGTCGATGCCAACTGGATTGTAGAAATCATGGCCTGCATTTTAAACAGCATCACACAGTTCACTCCTCTGCCTTGGTTCTGAACCCTGCAGCTACCCGTCTGACTCCTTGCATCTTTTTACCTCGCTCTCGCAGTGACGCAGGAACATCAGCAGCTCTGCACGAAGAACAAATCCCACAATAATCTGCGACTCTTCAACAGAAGAGAGGAGAGGGAATCAATTTATTTGCCACAGTCTGCTACAAATCCTCTGTTACAAACATGAAAATGTGTTCATGTGATTGCGGCTCAGCTGGCCAACTGACACTTTTTTCACACTTGTCGGCTCCTTATTGAACACTTCACACGGCTGAACTGCTACAGCTTTTGAAACGCTTACAATTTTTCAGCAATTCTCTCAAAAACTCTATTCGGTATCATAGATGCCTGACGTTTCCTTTAGGATCCTGAGGACTTTGTGCCAATTTTCCACACCCTCAAATATATGTTATACTCTTTCTTGGAAAATGTAAACAAAATATGACTTCTTGGCAAGAAAATTGGGGTAAAATACTATCAAATTCTCTCTGCTCACCATGTGAGTCCACCACAGGGATTTGTGAGTCGGTGCTGGTGTTGACAGCCAGTTTGACCTCCACCGGCCCAGCAGCTTTCTGAAGCTTCACTAATATCGCTCCTAAAACCTGTCCCACTGGTGTGGAGGGAAGCCTGCAAAAAAAATTTTTAAAAAGCGGCTGTGTTTAAATGTAAAGATGGTGGTGACAAAAGAGCATCTGACACGTTTGCGCCCAGGTACAAATTATTATGACACTCATGTCGTCACATTCAGAATTATAACTTTTGACTCTGGAAAAACATATTTAAGTTGTGCCTGAGAGTCTAGTTTGCCGCCTCCGCCTGAATGCTGTCGACAAAAAGCTGTGGGTGATAACGACTTGATTTCTATCCAAGCATATTATTAGGGGCTGAAACTCAGTCTGCGTGAGAGACAGATGAAGAAGGAAAAACGTCAGTGGGGCTGCTGATTGCTATCACCAAGGCGGCGTGCTGACATGTATCATGTTCAAAGCACACGTTGAACTAATTTGCATTCTTTTGACATCACCCAGACGACTACTGTTTGAAAAGAATCTCTAAGGTGGAATACATTTCCCACATAAGCCATGTAGCCTACAGAACTTTCACAATGGAAATGAGTTGACTCCTTATTTATACTTTCATTTAGGGCTTTAAAGTCATATTTAATCATTGCAGAAGGAGGAAAACTAATACTAGAAAAGAACCCTCAGTAGAGTGATCTCTACTAGTCTCCTGGACAACAGCAAAGAAGGAGTCGACTCAATTGTCCCTCCAGGCTCCCTTACATTCAAGATGGCAGCGTATATAAGAAAAACTGGGGATTTTTTCATCAGTTGTCATGTTTATCTACAGCGGATTGGCTTTGGAATTAATATTGAGATTCTTTTTGTTTGAAATAAAGCCCAGAATTGTTCAATTATGTCAGTATTTGAGTTACAGCTAAGGTCAACATGCGGCCTGCAAACAACAGACAAGTGTTGTTTTTAGCCTAGCTGAAAATGTGTTTTCTACCAGCTGTTTAAGAGCAGTTAGGAGTCAGCAGTCATGTATACTCATGATTGTTGTTGTTTTTAGTTATGCGCATATTAAAACACTGCCTAGCATTGATGGCCCTTACACTCTGCCCCTCAACGTGAGGTCGGCCCAGACATTAGGGTTTTTTAAATCAACACTTAAAACTCACTTCTTCTCTCTGGCCTTCTAGCCTTTTCTTATCAAGCTCCACTTTTATGGAATCAGCTTCCAGTTTGTTTTCGGGCGGCCGACAGCCTATCCGTTTTAAGAGTACGCTTAAGACCTTCCTTTTGATAAAGCTTATAGTTGATAAAATAACCTAATGAGAGTGCTTTGACGCAGATACGCTGTGCCTCTTCACCTACATTTTGGTTCTTACTCTTTCACTTAAATCCTAAAAACTTGGATCTTATATTTAAAACTAAGGTTATTACTACTCTTTCTATTTTTTCTTTATCCAAAACCTTTTCCCTCCATGACCTCACAAGGTTTCATTGGAGGGAAACAGGTTTGCAGAGGGGCCTTATCCAAGGCCGGGGAGTGTTATGCCGTAGTCACAGCGTACCTCCTTATCCCGCACCAATTCCAACTAAGGCCCCAGCTGGGACCTTGCTCCCTGCGTGTGCCTGTCTGTGTATTTACATGTTCCGATTAACCGAGCCTCCCCCAAATGTTCTTTTTCTTTTGTGTCTATATCTACGCCGGGATCCGGAGTCGAGGCTGATCCTCTTGCTGTGGTCCTGTGCCCTGGATCCTCTATCCTGAGTTCTGGATTAAGTCGTGGACTTCGGGTCGTGGCTGGGCCTGTCTCTGCGGTCCTGCCTGGGTCTCGTCATACTACTTCCCTGATGGCTCCCACAGGATTGTTGACATCCTCGTGGATTCATCTTCTTATTATAGACACATGCATTTCCAAACATTCGGTCTACCTATGCTGTAAAATGTATTATCTTTTCGATTTACACACGACATCTATTGCACGTCTGTCCGTCCTGGGAGAGGGATCCCTCCTCTGTTGCTCTCCCTGAGGTTTCTCCCATTTTTCCCTTTAAACTGTGGGTTTTTCTCCGGAAGTTTTTCCTTGTAAGATGTCTTAGGTCTTAGGACAGAGGGTGTCGTTTTCTCATACTGATATTCTGCACAAACTGTCCTGTTGTATTTACTGTGTAGTAGGGGTGTAACGGTTCACAAACATTTCAGTACGTACCTCGGTTTTTAGGTCACGGTTCGGGTTCGGTACGTTTTCGGTACAGCAGAAAAAATTATCACAAAACATAACATATATATATATATTTTTTATTATTATTAAACTGTGAATAATGTATTCACTCAAATAAATACAAAATATAATAAAATAAACATTAAGGTGCAGCATATCGATGAACTGAAATAATCTGTATTTGAACTTTACTGTACTAGTACACACAAAACATAAACTAATTCTTCTATTTTAACAACATTTTTGAAATGTATTAGCTTTCCTTTGGTGAACTATTTGTGTTTCTTTTATTTCCACACTCAGAAGATTCACCGCTCCATGACATTCAGTAAGCATTCACTATTCTCTGGAAGGAGGCAGAGATTTATCATGTGTATAGATTCTGGGCGAAACCAGCAAACTGCCAGAGTAGATTTATTGTGAGCTCCAGAGTCATCAGGACATTAGACATCAAGCAGCCCAACCCACGCTGGCCCAATGGCACACTCAGTCCTTTAAAATCAGTAGCATACACTCAGTCATTGGGATAGGAAGATTTAGGGAATTTTATAATAGATCCCAATAATGTTGATCATGGAGAAGATCATGGTAGAGAAGTGAAAAAGATACCCTGATTCAATACAGGTATTATCGTGTAAGAAAGAACAGAATCACATAATTTATATATATTCATTGAGTCAATATATTTCTGAAAGGGGGTGTTTGATTATTGTTCACTGTAAAGGTTGTTTACTAAGAAAAAAAAGGTGTACAAAAACGGTATATTTTATATAAATATTTTGGAAAGTGATTCAGTTTGTTTTAGTGTCATTTGAAAAATATTAAAGCTTATTTTGATTATAATATCTGGAAAATATCAGGAATTGCATTATTTCGACTGGGGTATTAGACTGGTGGAGGAATGAGTCCTAAAACTCTGGAATGAGTTTTTTTTTTACTACGTCCGGTTCCATCGTCACAGGTCAACGGTGTTGGTAGTTAGATGCCTGAAATAAGGTCTGTGGTTAACACAAGCTTTTGAGATGTTCACGTTTTGTTCTGCGACATAACATAAGTCAATGAATACCCTACTGGTGAATGTCCGAAGCTTCTTTGTGTCATAAAAACGGACTAAATGAGCCTAATAAACGTCATCAGGCCAAACATTAGCCGCCTTTTGGTTAGCAAGGATGACGCGCAGCCATGTGACCATGCTGTAGATCCTTTGTAACCTTAACTTTTTACGTCTGGCAATTGCATTTAGGCTTAAAAATCCCTAAGTAGCGTTAATATGTGGTGATGATCCTACTGAACTAAATACAATAAAAGTGTTTGCCACAGATTTGAATTTATACAATAGAAAAACCAATGGAAAATGCGGGGAGCCCTTGTGATGCCAACTGTTGGTTTGGATGTGAAATGTTATTTTCATATTGCCTATTGTCTAATACACATGCACCTGCAAACTAGTCTTCATAAGCTGGGGGTGGAGATGTCACCATTAATAGGTAATTGCAATTTACAGTTGTCAGCAGGCTCAAAGTCACACCCAGCGACATTACAAAAAAATAGAAAGGAACCCCCCCACACACACACACACACACACACATCACTGCTCATGCTCCCTCTGTATATTAGCTCATTATTCATTCAAGCACCTCCAGAGATACAGCGTGTGTGTATCAGTGTGTGATTCCATGAATGGGGGAGAAACTGACAGATACAGGTTGGAAGAGGATGGACGTTATCAACTGACATGTCAAGACGTGTGTGTGTGTGTGTGTGTGTGTGTGTGTGTGTGTGTGTGTGTGTGTGTGTGTGTGTGTGTGTGTGTGTGTGTGTGATCATGTTCGATTATATGCCTGTGTTATTATGCATGATGGAGTGTTTGCAGTAAAGTGAGTCTGTGTGTATGTGTGAGAGAAATGGGTGTATATTTAGGAGCTCTTCGATGCGATGGGACTCCACACTGCAGGGCCTGGCCACCTGCCAAACTCCTCTGTTACCATGGAAACATGCTGGCAGCCTGGCATCCGAGGGGAGCAACCCAATTTAACCTTTTTTGGCCTGTTTCTGAAGCAGTGGTTAGCTCTCTGCTGCCCACATCACAGAGCGGAAATACTGCACAGCTGTACGCATGAGCATGAAGGACGGAAACACACACACACACACACACACACACACACACACACACACACACACACACACACACACACACACCACCGTCAGGCACATGCACTTCAGGGATTTAGCTGACTTTGGAACAACTAGCAGTGTGAAGAAAGGCAGTCCCACCTGCTGCCTGCTCTCCTCCAGCCGAGCTTTCTGCACCAGGCGGACGAACTCGCTGCGTTCTTCGTAACCAACGGCAACATTACTGCCGCCAGGGATGAGCTCCACCATCTGGCCGTCGCTCAGCAGGGTGGTGTAAACCAGCTCCTCCCCAAACCTGAACTCATACGTCTCCTGGTCCATGTTCTCCATGGCATCCAGCAGGTTCACCTAGACACAAACCCACAAGTAGTTTGAGACGGTGGCTAGAAAAGTCCGGATTAGTGGCTACGTGAGACACTTAGAGACTGTGTTCGTTATGTTGTAATGCAGAGAGGAAAGATTAAAAAGGGTGTAGCATGAAGTATGGCATTTTAACGCTAAGTGCAGAAGAGTGGGTAAGATAGAGTAAAATGGATACTTCCTTCTTTGAAAAGTGTTTGTTGTAAATTTCATATAGAACATTTTTGCTGAGTTATTAACATTACTTTCAACCTTGTTTATGAGCTTTTCTGTTTGATGTTTAGAGACACGTATCAGCAAAAAGATGAAGACTGGTTCGGAAATAGATTTGAACTCAGTGTGGTCCGGGATCTGTCAATCTGAACGCGGCCAGAATTCTTAGACAAAAACACGCTGCTGGCTTTTTACTAAGCATATCTGTATTTTAATAGTTGATTCCCAGACTCAACAATCTCAAAATGGAGTCTATAAAATATCAATCAAATATCAATCTCTCTCCTACCAGTGCTGAACAACTCAGTCTGCAGAGCCTACGTTTGACATTCAATGTGTTATCAGGTGAAATCATTTTAAAGTCCTCACCAGCACAGAGTCTACAGCGGGGAAGTCTTTGTTCCAGCTGACTGCCTCTCCGGTCAGCTGCTTCCACACGAGCCCGGGCAGCGCCAACACCTGGGGGGTCGCACACAGAGGGAAATCCACTCTGAGCATACATTCATTCTTACTTTATTGACATACAGTTCATGGAGAGCAAACGGCACTCACCAGGAAGTCTTTTCCTCTGAGGGCCGCTCCCATCAGCTGGCCGATCCACTCGTACTTGTTGAACTCTCTACAGGACGGGTTGGGGACGTAGTAATCTCTGGCCTCTAAGGAGCCCTGAGGAGCAGCAGGTGAAGGAAAACAAGTGTTGATTTATTTGTATTCAGTATTAGTTAGGGGTGGGGGAAATAATCCATACAGCATAGTATCGCGATACTTTGCGTGGCGATGTTGTATCGATACACAGTCAAGTATCGATATTTTATTATATAAACTATTCATATTGCAAATCCAAATGAAAGTTTTTGGTAACAATTGCTTTTTCAATCCACTAGATGGTGCTGAGGTTTTTCTTGTGTGGTCATAGCCATGG
Source organism: Notothenia coriiceps (assembly GCF_000735185.1). Lineage (NCBI taxonomy): Eukaryota > Metazoa > Chordata > Actinopteri > Perciformes > Nototheniidae > Notothenia > Notothenia coriiceps. Next base: position 37,513 of record NW_011355581.1, read on the forward strand.
GCAGGAAGTTAGTCAAAACAAAGATGGAGTCAGCAGATAGATAAATATATATATAAATATATCGTATCGCAATATTTAGCAAATCGTAGAATCGCAATACTGTTGTATCGTGGCTTAAGTATCGCGATATTATCGTATCGTGGGGAGCCTGGTGATTCCCACCCCTAGTAATCGTCCTGTACCAATTATACTTTGCTAACATTTGTATTTTCTGTAGCTGGTGAGGGTGAGGTGTTACCTGGTTGGACGTGCGGCTGAAGAAGGGCAGCGGCATGGCGCACTCGGCTGAGCAGGGACAGAGTTCCTCCGACATGTCAGCCAGGCTGTCCCGAAACCCTCCTCCCTGATCGATGATCCCCTCGGCGATGAACTTACACTCCCACCACTGGTCGTACCGCGCCGGCCATCTGGCAAACACAGAGGAGAGGTGGATTCAGATCTCAATGGTTTTGTGATTCAGTCAAATTCAGGTAAAAGCCAAGATGAAAGGCTATAAATACACACCTGTAATCCAAAGTCTTCTCAAATTTGTCAGATGGTTTGAGGCCTTCATACACCTGCAAGGAGAACAATGGAAATCATAAAGCAACAGTAACAGCTCCCACAATGCATCAGAGACAGACAGACAAACTGAATAATATTTCCTCAAAACATAATCCCTCCCCAAAATGTTTGATGGTGAAGTATTAGCACACAAACATACCAACACTTAAATTACTCATTATGCAGAAAAGCCCATTTTAGAACAATTCATTGGATTATAACTATTGACCGATTCATTTAGGTGTCGCTTTAATGTTGAAGCAACTAAAAGTAGGGCTTATTAATTAATAGAAGTATAAACTAACAGCAAATAGAAATAGGAAAGTACTTTAAGAAGTCAAGGCAAGTTTATTTCTATAGCACTTTTCAACACAAGGCAATTCAAAGTGCTTTACAAAAATGAAAGACATTAAGAGCATTAAGAGAAACATATTATTATTATTAAGCGCTTTGAGAACCAGGGAAAGCGCTTTATAAATGTAATGTATTATTATTATTATTATTATTATTATGATAAAATGGCATTTAAAAACACTTTGAACATTTAACAGTCCAGTACTTGAGTGCATGTACTTAGTCCCTTTCTATATAGTGTATAGAGTACCTGATTGAGCACAGCGTTCTTGCAGCTGGGGTCCAGAGAGGGGTTGTCTCGGTGCTCCATGGCCAGCCGGCGGTTGATGTAGAGTGGGGGCATGAAGTTGGGCTTGCTGGTCTCCGAGTCCTTCAGGCACTGAGTGATGAGCGCCGAGCGCCGCTTGGACAGCAGCAGGAACTGCTTTATGCTCTACAGGAGCGCAGGAGAAAGACATTTCAGAGTTATTTCATTAAGTAGAGATGCACTGAGAAATGATCAGAATGAACAAATAAAGCATTAAAATATTTATAGAAGTTGTAGATGTTGTCAAAACAGCATGGTAGCACAAACTATAATATCTGTTATGCACTGTTTAACACTACTGGAACGGCCTTTTTCAAACCAATGTTCCTATGAATACCCTTTATTTAATAAGGAAGACCCCTTGAGATTGACATATTATAATGATTAATATAATAATAATAAAAAAACAAAGATTCAAATTTACATTTAATAGACAATAGATGTTAACCTGTTGGTCTTTATTGTGTCCACAGGGGCACTGAAGGAATAACATGTTGCTTATTGTATACAGCGTACTGTATATGGAGAGAATAATGATAAGTGCTAATAAGAAGCGCATGAGGATATTCAATAAACACATTTATGAGTTATAACCAAACTCTTTCAAAATGCTGTTTCACTGCAAATAAACAAAGTAAGAGCAGCTACTTCGGGCTTCATTATTATTCATTGTTCGTCTTGCATATATTAAAAGCTTCACAAAGACTCACTTTGATCTGGTTGAAGGTTCCCAGACTGTAATCCCAGGCGGGAACCAGGTGTGGGATCAAGCTGTCCAGCAGACAGATGAACCTGAGAGAGAGGACACAACAACAACAACAACAACAACAACAACATTGAGAAATGCTTCATGCTTAGAAATCGAAGGACCTGTCAAAGCATTGCATCTGACTTTTAATTTCTAACATTTAAACCACTTTGGAGTAAATGTATTGCACCCATTTGATCAGATTTTTTACAAAAAACAGCTCATTTTGGGGATGAACATGAAGTGTACCTCTGTATGACGAGTGCTCTGTGGTACAGGACGTCGGGCGTGTTGCCCTGCAGGCGGGGGTAGCGCACCAGGTTGGAGGACTGGAAAACATCTGCGTTCAGACCCAGGTCTCTCTCACAGGACGACTTAATCTTCAAGCCTCGGATCCGGACGTCTATGCCCTCATCTGCAGGATCAGAGACTTTATTTAAGGTTCACAAAAACACTTTAGAATCTTTTGATGTCTTCAAAACCTGGAAAAAAAGACACAAATACATAACAACAGGGTTTACCGATCGATTTCACACAGATACGGGACTTAACCAGGCCTGGCCATAATAGTATATATATAGACATTTAATTGGATTTATTAACTTACCTGTATTTATTTAATCGAAAATAAGATGATTGATTTTCACTTGTTCCCTCTAATCCAGCGCATCCAAGACATTGCAAGTGGGCCGCCAAATCATTTGCAAAACATTATGATTGGTTGGGAAACATTTTCATTATTAAGAATTTTTTTCCCTTCCTTTCTATTTCTCAATCCTCCTTAGCAACGGTCATTACAGCCCTTGACAACGGTCTGTACTACTGGATTTACAACGTGTCACATGTTCTGAATTGAACAATCAGAACTTTATTTAGCCTCCGTATTGTTTATGGTTGAATGTGGGCTGCAATTTCTTTTCGATTGTTAAGTGAGTTGAAAAAGGTTAGGAACCGCTGCTCTAATCCAAGCTATATTGAATTATTGTTCATCTGACTTTACAGAGAAGCCTGTTCAAAAGCCTTACCTCTACATTCCTCAATCCGAACCTCAATCACAGGCAGGTGAGCCGTCATATCCTCCAGCACACACACCTCTCCAATCAGGTTGCTGGAGGAAAATATAAATTATTATTATGAACGTTTTTTGGGAAATATGTTGACAAATATATTGTTGAAGCGGCTCACTCGTCTATGGTGACGTCACTGAGCTTCTTCAGGTTGTCTCCCTCTCCTCCGTACACTGTGACTCTTTTGGGCATGTAGTTATCATCTGTGGAGTCTACCGTCAATATCAGCTTACTGGAAAAGCACATGATGTACAATAAAAGGCATGTCCACAAGAAGGATTCATTTGAGATGAGCTTAAAATACATCATAGATGAATGACCAGGAATTCAATCCTGTAAATCCTAAAAATACAAGCTGACATCACGAAACTCCTATTCAAAAGTTCAGAGATTAGATTACAACGTGTAAAATGCTGAAGACCAGCAGCTTCCTCACTTCACCACGGTGCCTCTCCTCATGTGCAGGCGGATCCAGTGCTGGCCCTGCATGCCGTCGCTCTCCCAGAACGTCTCAGGGTCGCCGTCCGTCAGGTAGCTCGCCCCCCCGCTGGGATCCTCCTGTCAGCAAATAACAAGGTACATCTATGAGAAAATAGCTTCACCGGCTGACTCTTAATTACATCTTTTTAACAGGGACTCAATTCAAAGTAGTATATTATGAATAATGTCTGACAAAAATGCGTCATCATCGAGGTGAAAAGCAGACAGAAACAACCGACAACCAGACCATTTCTCATATGAAATTCAAGACATACATCTCAAGAACCTACAAACTTTTGTACATTTAATACACACCACCAAAAACTCTCACCGAACATGAAGAAACATCGATGCTGGTGACGCACTGCTTCACGCTGCCCAGGTTCTCGTCCTCTTTCCCTATGTGGTCGTAGAAGTAGTGCACCAGGTCCTCGTCACACTCGTATGACCAGGTGGGGGGAACAAACCTTAGAGATTTGAAGGGGAAAATAAGCTTCATGGGAAAATCTGTAGCTGTATAATCACAAACAGGGATTCTCTGATCTGACTCAAGCCTAGGGCTGCAAAGATTTGGAAAAAAAATAACTAACTGCGATCATTTTGTACTTGGGATATGATTCTGGGGTTGATTAATGTTTTCAGCATTAAGACATATTTTTAAACATGATTTCTTACGTGTGTAGAATCATATTTGTAGGTTAGGATATCAGCTCGACAATACTTAAAACATTTGAGCCTTTAACAAATATTGTGGTTCCTGCGATGTAAATATTGCAACAGTCCATACTGCGATTTGGATAACATTATTGATTACTTGTGCAGCCCTACTCAACACAAACATGCTCACCTCAGCTTCTGGACGGCAGAATCATCACACTCAGCGATCTTGGGCTTGGAGCCGATGTGCAGGGCGTTCTCCACCCCCACCACCTGCTCCCAGCGGTTGCAGGGCTTGTGGTCGTATCCGAAGAGCTGCTGCTGTCGGCTGATGGTCTCCGGAGACTCCACCGGCACCAGCCTGTCCCCCCCCTCCGTGTGTTTGCACACCAGGATCCAGCCCTCCTCCAGCTCCTGGCCCGGACGGTGCTCCTCCAGCTGCTCCTGGAGACAGACGGGGACAAGTTGTGTCAACATGTGTTTTCAGACCCCATAGAAAGTCATCCAAATGTAATTAACAGCTGATACACCTGTAAGAAGGGGGAAAAGAAAAATTGTTAAGATCTACATCAATGTAGTTCTTCTTGTTGTCCATTTAACAAAATACATCCGAAACAGTCAAACTGCAACTCTCTCTGAATAAAGCCTTTGTTATTAACTTCACACCACATTCAAAAACGAAACAGACCCACCACTTCTTTTTTAAATATATGTATTTATGTTCCTTGTTCACATTGCAAATTCTTTTTTATAATGTTTTTTTTCACAATATTGGCTCTTGTTTTCCCATTTTTACTTCTATTAATCTGTTTATGTATGAACTAAAGCAAATTCTTGGTACGTGAATCGAACTTGGGACTTAAAGGTCCCATGTGATGGCCATTTCTACTGATCATAATTCCATTGTTGAGGTCTACTAGAATAGATTTATATTGTTCAATTTTCCAAACTCACATTGGTTTCTCATACAGCATCTCTGTATAGTATGTGTATTCACTCTCTGTCCTACATGGCTTGTTGGAGCTCCTGCCCCCCCCTCCCTGTGAGCCAAGTGGCCGTCTGCGAGACAGCGAGACACAGCGAAACCCAGCCCGAACACAAACACACCCGCAGCCTGGCTGGGAGTTTGTGTGTGTGCCCAGAATGAGGTCCGCGGTGTCTAGCCGACCCCACACCAGTGAGCCGGCTCACAGTGTCCCGCTCCTCGCAGCAGCGAGCCTCGCAACGTCCCGCCGAGTGTGTGTGTGTGTGTGTGAGGAAGTCTGCGGATTGGTCCAAACGTAACGGCTCCACGGATTGGTCAATTTGGACCAATCTGAGGAGCCGTTACGTTACGTCACCAGTGTTTCCCCTATATACAAATAGTGGCGGCGCAGCGCCGCTGCTGAAATATGAGCGCCGTTGCTAGGGGGCGCCAGCCAGGTACCCA
>NW_011355582.1:0-943 GCF_000735185.1 Notothenia coriiceps
ATTTGGATGGTTTAGCCGCAATGCATGCTGGGATTTGGTGTTTATGTCATGTGAAATCTGAAAACGTTTTTTAAAAATAAAATAATACTTTATTCCAAGTGTGCTTGCTTTTCTCTTTGAAAGTCATCACATAACGGCATTGTAATACACGGTTCGGCTGCATTAAATATTACATATCTGCCGTAATTCTCTATTTATAGAGCCCTGCTGAGAAGACTTCTAGACAAACAGGAAGAACTGCCGCCAAAACTGAAAACGTGACGTGGATCATAAATATATCAGCAATTAAACAACATCTTACATTTCTTTTCACACAATGCGTCTCCTTGCAGTATCAACACTAATTCGGCTGACTTTTATATTTGATCCAATTGGTAGATAGGCTGTATTTACACCATAACGGTGCAGAGCTGATAGAAAGGGACACCTGGTGGTTGAAGAACGTTATTGCATTTTATTATTTTATTATTAGATATTAATAGGATCCCTATAAAGTATATTGATTACTCGTTATTCTCTCCTAATAGTTAATTAAAGACTGTATATAATGACTAGTTTGCACATTCCTTTCAAGATTTTCTAAGCTAAGGTTTATTGACATATCACAGAATACACAACTACGGTGTAGTTATGCAATGAATGAAAAACTTGGGTCGCAGGTTTCTCAACAGTGCATTACAAGAAATATATCAATATGTGTGTATACCTCCACCATTAAACTGTCATATTCTGCACATTTCTTATTCTATCTAAATACATAAGAGTATAATTCATATGTATAATATCAGTTTAATAATAAACAAATAATAAACAAATAAGTGCTTAAACATATAACATTGCAGGAAAGCAATATATTAGACGTTAAGTACTTTGTCAGGCTTAATATTTATCTGTAGATACAAATGTCACTGTGTTTGCTTATTTAAAAGAAGACCTTAACCTA
>NW_011355583.1:0-1550 GCF_000735185.1 Notothenia coriiceps
GCGTAACCAGCAGCAGCTCCAAAGGGGCGTGGCCAGCAGCAGCTCGGTTACATTTAAAGGGCCAGACCCAGAATCAGCACTTTAGTAACAGGGCTGAAGAGGGATATGAGGCATGCTACAATTGGTGATCTGCTTGGTATTTTGAGCAAAACACTTCAGATACATGTTTTGTAAAGATATGGCCCTATAATATATTGTTGAAATATAGCATAATAGGTTAGCTTTAAGTCTGCAGTACTGTAGTCTTTACAGCATTTTGCCATGAAGATGAATCAACCTGAGTTTCTTTCTTTTCAGGAGTGAAAACTGAAGATAATATCTGACAGGACTCTGGAATAACTCACAGCAGCATCACAACTAACACCAGGGACAGAGACATCACACATTATTACAGAGATACATAAAAGGAGAGCACCTTCATGTTTAGAAGATCTACTTTAATCTAGCAATCTTGGCTGTAAAAAGCACACGGTCACTGTAACTAATGACTTTTACTGTAGTTATTCTGCATCATATTCATATATAGGCTAATAACCTCATCATGCTGAACTAAAGGGTCAAACTGCAAGTTTATCTCACCAGTTATTAACTACCAGCAGACTATACATAACTAGCAAGCCAAACAGTGACCTTGTACTTGCAGTAAAGTTAGCCATTAGTATAGTGAGTTTAGTAAACCAAGATGGCTGACCCATACCAAAACAACGTATACCACCAAGGAGGAGGTGACAGCTATGGGAGTTACGGAGAAGGTGGAGGCCATGATGGATATGGTTACCAGGCAGACTACCCTACCCAGGAAGAGGATGCAGCGAGCGATGCGACAGAAGGACATGATGAAGAGGATCAGATGTACGAAGGAGAATATCAAGGGATACCCCACCCTGACGAGGTGAAGGCTGCACAGAGAGCAGCACGGTGAGGCCCAGCACGCTGGTTCTATGTGTTCTTGTGAAAATGTGCAGCATTAGCAGAAGTCTTAATAATTCCAAGCATTCTACTTAAGGCGAGACACCCCAGGTGAATAGGGTAATTTTTTTAACTTAAAGGTATCAGCTAGAAATTTCTCCAGTTAATTACTTACAATAAGGCAATTGTCTTTTGTATTACAAGTTTTCTGAAATAGCATGTTTAAATATGCAAATTATCCATTATCTCATCAAATATGTGCATATTTTAACACATTTCAGGAATCGAAATCTGAACTTTGGATAAAGCCAGGTTAAAAATTCTTGTTTCATTTTGTAGTCATATTAGTATCTAAGGCTTTTACAAAAGGGATTTTGGATATCTCTTTTTATCACTCCATAAATCAGAAAATACTGTCAACAGCCCTAAAATATCAATTTTTGCCATGTTTTTAGGTATACAATGTTGTATAATTCAGGCTATGAATGATATATGAACAAACCCTTCTGTAAAAGCCTTCATAATATTGATAGGAATATAACTGGAAGGTTTGGTGTGTCTACGTGCTACTGAAGTTGAAATTTCGAACTCAGAGTAGGAGAAAAAACTCATTTTGAGAAAACGACCTTTAAAGATTGCAG
>NW_011355583.1:9583-14466 GCF_000735185.1 Notothenia coriiceps
TTTGTGGGGACTTCCCCCCCTTCATATTGTGTCCCTCACGTTTCCTCTTCCCTTTTTTGTCAATGTTCCAAATGAGAGGAGAGGGGCGCCGTAAGGGGGTGAAAAGTTAGGACGATTCTAAGGGCCCGTGACTGACAGGGGCCCAAACAATTGTAGAACATTAAGAAAAAAATGTTTAAGTAACCAATGTGATTATCTTTTCATGGGGCCCAAAATCCCTGGCGGCGCCCCTGTTCCTGGGACAGAGTTTGAAAGTAGATATCATCCTGTTGGTTACAGTCGTCCCTGCTAGGACTGGTTTCAAGGGTGTGCATTTTGAAGGTTTTCATGTGTTTCATAAAGTTTATGTTAATGGCTTTTATCATTTCCGACCCGATATGATGAGTCACAGAGTCAGCTGTTCCCTGCTTCATGGCCATCTGCACACTGAGGTGTAGTGTTACATGCTCTCCGTCTCTGGCAGCAGTGGGGGGGATATTCGTGGCGGGAGCAGAAGCAAGCTGCTCCTCAAGGATTTGAAATGTTAAGGCAAAAAGAGTGCTGACATTACACAGGCGGTATGGTCTAAGTCTAAGACCTCCGTGTATGTTAGTTAACCCGACTTTTGGAAATAAAATGAGAGGATGAAAAAATGGCAAATACAGGGTTGTGGTTGAATTAACAAAATATCAGATCGTCTTTCCCGACTACTGTCCCTTAACTTCTATGAGAAACTGCATGGGGTTAAGGAAAGATGTGAAGGAGAATGTATCAGGACTTATGAAAAGACAAAAGCAGTGCTGAGAGAATCCGACTCCACTACTTACACTAGGCAACGTAATTATGATGCGTGAGTGGATCTGATTGATGTGCGTCTGCCATGGGAAAATAACAGTTTTCCATAGGCCTGCCTACAAAAAGCACATCTAGATATTTTGTTTGATTTTGAATGCGCACTGTATGAACGTTCACAAAATTGAAAAGTGTATTGAAGTAAAAAATGAAAGTGAAACCAAATGGTTACTCACACTCACGATCACTCTTTTGTTTTATCTATTTATTTCAATTAAAAAAAAATACACCTTTATTAATCCCTGTTATAAATGTCAGCAATGTGTCCCTATTCAGTTCAAGCTTCTAAATGAGGCAACACAAAGCTTTTCAGTAAAGAATTCATTTGCACATGAAATAAATGCATTATTATCATTATTAAGAAGGTGGAAAGGTTAATCATGTTTAAACACAAGCAGGATATCATTTGTCTGTTCCCTCTGAAACCATAGCCTACAAATTATTTGGAAAAATATATATGTTTCAATCTTCCTGCTATGGTTAATTTGGGTGGATTCAGACCATTCAGATCCAAACATAACTTTGATAGGTTTAAGATTAAAAAACGAATTTAAGGCGAACTCAGTACTTTGATAGGTTAGCGAACATCTAAAATAACTAAGTCATGTAATGGGACATTAACATACAATAATATGTTACAGTATATATAATATGGTTGAGGTTAGGGAGCAACCATGGCCATGCTTTCAAAAACAACACATGTTGGAAATGAGAATTGAACAGCTGTCTCCTTATGGCAGCTGTCTGCTCAAATGTAATAAATGTTCCATCTGGAAGAATAAAGTTGCCAAACTGGAGACAGAGTTCTGTCTGATTAAAGGGGCAACAGAAGCTAGCTAAGCTAATTACCATCTAACAAAAGTTATCATAGAGCTGACACTATAGTTTTTTCAGATTTGTCATATCTCTATACAATTCTACTTTTCTTGTTCTCTGTGCAGGTCTGACCGTCTTCCTGAGCATGATGGTGGGAGCGTTCCTGTGGGGGGGTCTGGCAGACAAAGTGGGCCGGCGGCGCTGTCTGATCGTGGCGTTAGCTATAAACTGTGTCTTTGCCTTCCTGTCTGCCTTCGCCCAGGGATATGGCTTCTTCCTCTTTTTCAGGGTGCTGTCTGGTGTTGGGTAATACTCACACACAAACACAGCACGCACGCACACACACACACACACACACACACACACACACACACACACACACACACACACACACACACACACACACACACACACACACACACACACACACACACACACTCCTTCTCTTACTGAGGTGAACGTTTTATGTTTCCACTCCAAGCAGGACCAGCGCAGTCTTAAGATGGTCTTAATAATACATACTTAATGTGTAAAGTTTATAGAAGCTAATTCTTATTGTTAACTTAACAACCAGGCTGTATTGTGTAAGGTTTTCATTTGAAAATAAACATTTTTAATCATTCTAAATCACAAAATCATTGTGAAAGAATAGTATGTTCTCTTCCAGAGACATACATATTTTAAGCCTGTTGTTGAAACACTGTTCCCTAAAAAACAGAGTTTAGATCTTTGGAGAGGGCTGTGGGCAGGATTTTAAATCCATCAAAGTATTAACATCCCCCAATGCAGCCAACACCTATACTTCAGCACAGTTTACATTTTTTTAAATAAATTTTTCCCAAATAAGTTCAATATTTTTAATTCTTAAAAATGTGATAATCAGCGTAAAAGCATGTGGTTTTTCTCCTCAACTCAAACCTTTCATAAGGAGGTGCAGAGTACATTAGCTGGGTGTCCTAAATGTAGACATGCTCTCCTTTGTATCCCCCTTCACACAGTGGAAACCCCACAGATATTGTGAGCAGAAAGCGTTCACCTTAAGCATGTCCTGGTGTTGGAGTTCCTCTTTGCTCAACCAGAGCCCCAGATGTGTAACATTTCCTATTGCAACGTCTTTCAAAAGCTTTTTAATAAAGAAATCATCAATCAAGCTCCACACCATGCATATGCAGAGTGTGGTTCGGGTTTTATTGCTGTTACACAGCAGAGTGTTCTAACTCAGGCTCACTGTAGTCCACAGGGACACTCGGGCTGAGAAATGAGGTCACATCCTGAGCTCAGCAGAGGATGTGATGCAGAAAAGCTCGCCTTATCAAAAGATGTCATGTGTATGTATGTGCATGTGTGTGCCACACATCTGCACCCACATGTAATCATATTAATGCTTTTCAGTGAGTGTTTCTGGCATGTTATTCAAGCTTATTTCACACTAGAAATCTCTTATTTCCTCCTATAGAAACAAAGATGTACATACAGGATGTTACAGGCAGGTACAGGAAGGCAGGCTCTGAGTGACACAATTAAGGTCATGGTGCAGCAACTGAAGGAGACCTGGGGGAGAAGTCTGAGGGCCTCTGGTGGACAGTTAGGGAATGACAATGGTAGGGTTCAAGGTGTGGGAGTGTGCCTGAAGACGAAAGAGAGTCAGAATGTGACGACTAAACCACTTTGCTCTCTGAGTTTCTGTTTGCTACAACATGACTTTTGGCACTTCTCGTAATGTTTAAAATAGGATATGTTCTGTCATTGCAAGATTTAAAAAAGTGGAAATACTTTTACAATGAAACATTTGTATGTTGTTTATAGTTCAGTGGTCAGCTAATACATCTTAAAGTATTAGTTGTAATTATTACTCTTTCTCTGTCATTATTCCTCTGTTCTCTCAGTATTGGTGGCACAGTGCCCATCGTGTACTCGTACTTCTCCGAGTTCCTCCAGATGGATAAGAGAGGCGAGCATCTGTCCTGGTTGTGTATGTTCTGGATGATCGGTGGCATCTACGCTTCCTTCACCGCCTGGGGAATCATCCCCAGATATGGTAAGATCTAAAGGAGCTTAGTTAATTCAGCTCAATATACAGCATATTAATGCTGCTGGATAGGAAAGCAGCTCATTGCCGCATCATAATTTCCTAATCCTTGGGTTAGACCCCAAAATGAGTCCTTTCATAGACAGAGTCAAGGAGGTGTTCAGTGTTGTTTTCTCAATGTAAAATGGACAACATTCAGTATCTCTTGCAAAATGTTCTCAGGAAGCAGACAGGTTGAGAACTGACTTTAAAGTGTCTGAGTTATGCAGTTATTTACTTAACGTTTCAACACCTAAAGGAAAGAAAAAGGAATACAGACAATGGATGATTTCTCTAATCTAAAGCAATACATCATTTCTGCATGCTATAACACTTGAACTTTGCCATGGCTGCTCACTGGGCGGCCTTTTGGGGTTTTTGTGGCCATTTAAACATGGAGTTCTCCTCATGACAAACTGCCAGTTTGGAAAGTCTGTGGAAAATCATCTTCAGGAAAACATGTTGTTGGACATGCTGAAGATTAAGGTCATCATGTTTTGTTAGAATTTGTATTCTGATTTTACAAGTTATCAGTGCATTGTTTCCAGTGACCTTACACTTATCCCCAACTAGTGTGTGTGTGTGTGTGTGTGTGTGTGTGTGTGTGTGTGTGTGTGTGTGTGTGTGTGTGTGTGTGTGTGTGTGTGTGTGTGTGTAGGCTGGGGGTTCAGTATGGGCACAGAGTTCCAGTTCCACAGCTGGAGGGTGTTTGTCCTGGTTGCAGCTCTTCCTGCTATCTCCTCCCTGGTCGGTCTCACCTTCATGCCTGAGAGCCCCCGCTTCCTGCTGGAGGTGAGACTGCACACATCTTCATTCTACTCTAACACAGGACCAGCAACAACCATATGATGTCAAACAAACAATGTGTTACACATTTATACTTGATTATGCATTGCTTGATATTTGGTACACGTGGCAATGCATACATGCAGTAACCTCGGCTCAGTGTGTGTTCTCATTGCTGTGTGTGTGTGCGTGTTTGTGTTGAGCAGACAGCCGAGCACGATGAGGCTTGGATGATCCTGAAGCAGGTCCATGACACCAACTGGAGGGCCAAGGGACAGCCAGAAAAAGTATTTACTGTGAGTACTGTATTTAGTGTATGTAGTATTTTCTGTGAGTTGGGTCGGTTTTGGCGCAGTGGTTAGAGCGTTGGTCATCAGATCAA
>NW_011355584.1:0-4608 GCF_000735185.1 Notothenia coriiceps
ATTCAGAACAAAGCCAAGGTGCTTTAAAACTGCATAAACATCTAGGCCAGTAGGCCTACAACAAAATAGTGTAAATAAAGACTGTAACAACTAGGCCTTCAACAACAACAAATGCACCTACAGTATAAGTGCATGCATACAAATGTGCAAACTGGATAAATCCACATGAATGTAACTATTTACAAATAAAATTACAATTCAATTTCAAGAATCTGCAAATAAGGTGGTCTGTCCTCATGAGCAATGTAAACAACATTGTATCATTTAGATACCGAAAGTAAAATATATTGAACACTGTGCTGCTGTCATTTCCCCCTAATGATAACCTGAGATGGTGAATTATAACTCACAATGAAAATTGTTCAGGAAAGTGGGTATAGAGTAGACATGTGGAACTAGATAAGCTTATGATAAGCCAGCCTTGTCTACTTATTAAGGAAAAGTGGGAGGTTCTTTTTAATGAACAGTAGCTTCTCTGCTTTATCAGCCATAAGTCTGTTCCTCTTCTCATCAAGCACATGAGAGGCAGCGCTGAACAGTCTCTCGCTGTCAGTGCTTTTGATTTGATCATACTCCGCATATTTCTCCGGGTGTTTTGATTTCAAGTGGTGGAGTAATCCCGAAGTGGTGAAAGTCTTTGCAGTTACACCCCCTCGAGAAATGTCAGCTGAATACGTTTTACAAATCGCAATCCGCGCCTCTTTCTCTGATATTTTTAAATATCTCCAAGCGGCAGACATGTTGGCTGTGAGCCAGCCGCGAGCATGGTCGCGCGCCGTGCTTGTCGCTGCGTTTTGATTACGTCATCACAACAACACGTTAGCTTACCAATGTAAGGCTCTTTCGGCCGAAAGCCGAAAGAGCCTTTTTAACCATTTTCGACGGATAATTTTTGGCGGCCGAATATTCGGTGCATCCCTACAAAACACACTGTAAAAACAGATTTTACACATCCACCTTTGGGGGGATGTAACAGATGGGGAGAGAAAAATAAGGGCACAGAAGAAACCCTCTGTATAACTTGCTTCGGGAGTCACATTAACCCAGATTGTATCAATTAGTTTCCCCTCTAATCATAGAAAATCAAATATGTCGCGATGACAAGGGTTTTTTGACTCAAGCGGTCTTTCTTTTTGTTTTTTGCACATACATTGTTTGTTCTTTCCAAAGAGCCTCTACTACTTTGGTGTCAGTGTCAATCATTTTTCTGTGGGACTGTGTAAACAGATCACACTTTATCAAGCTTTAATATTGTGAAGACTGCAAAGCGTCACAATTATTCCCCTTTAAAAATCAGCTGACCCTGCTGTTTGAGCAAGCCTAGAGTTGTGTACGATAAGCTACCTTTGCTACAGTTATTAAAGTGAAAAGTACAATGTTAGGGAGCCCTGGAAGATTCATAGACAGAGGGGGTGCCAAAACCTGGCAGTCATAACACAGACTCTGCCAGACTTAGGAGCCCCCTTTTAATATTTCACCTAATGGGCTCCGAGCTTATACCTGAGAGGAATAAATAAAACCAGTGTGATTTTGGAAAGGTTATGCTCATCGTGGCCAAGGTTACGGAGAGAGTGCCAAATCCGGCAGCCATAACACAAGATCAGCCAGATTTTGAAACCCCCCTTTATGGCATTGTCTTTATCTGTCTATGCAGCACACTGCCTCCCCCCCCGACTGTACCGCCCCCCTCTGCACACTTGTGAGCGTCTTATCTGAGCCGCACTGTCTTCACAAAGGCACAGATGTTGATATCAGGCTATTGCATCACTCCTCTCTCCTGGAGACAGGTAGAGAAAAGAAAGCACTTCAAAAGAAACCTGGATAAATCAGGATGTTGTTATTGTAATTTGAAAGGAGGACAGACGGAGGGGCTGGCTGCTAAAAATATATATTACCAAAGCATGATTATTAATTACACCATGTTGACTCTGGGGTAAGTATAGTCCATTCTAAAGTTGGGTAAAACAAGTTTCACAAGGCTTTTGTTCGGAGAATAGAGTTTGTCTTACAGAACTTTCCTAATTCAAACATCCATTTCATTAAGATTACACACTTTCCGCTTGGTCTTCTATACAGACAGGAGAAAACAAACAATGTGCACAACGTTCACTATAGAATACTGCTGCTGTAGCAATTTTCTCAAATTAATATACAGTATGACTGTGGTCAGGGAAGCCGTCCGACTGAAGAAGGAGGCCTTCAGGGATTTGTTATCCCGGGGGACTCCCGAGGCAGTTGCAAGGTACCGACAGGCCCGAAGGGCAGCAGCCTCAGCCGTGGCCGAGGCAAAGCAGCGGGTGTGGGAGAAGTTTGGAGAAGACACTGAAAAGGACTTTCGGGCGGCACCAAAGTTGTTCTGGAAAACTGTCCGACACCTCAGGAGGGGGAAGCAGGGGACCATCCAAGCTGTGTACAATAAGGATGGGACGTTGTTGACCTCAACTGATGGAGTGTTAGGGCGTTGGAAGGAGCACTTTGAGGAACTCCTGAACCCAACAACTCCGCCCTCTATGTTAGAGGCAGAGCTGGAGTATGACGGGGGATCGACACCAATCTCCCGGGGGGAGGTCACTGAGGTCGTCAAACAACTTCACAGTGGCAAAGCCCCGGGGGTGGATGAGATCCGCCCAGAAATGCTGAAGGCTCTGGGTGTTGAGGGACTGTCATGGTTGACACGTCTCATCAACGTTGCGTGGAAGTCGGAAACAGCACCGAAGGAGTGGCAGACCGGGTGGTGGTTCCCCTTTTAAAAAGGGGGATCAGAGGGTGTGTGCCAATTACAGAGGCATCACATACTCAGCCTCCCCGGGAAGTTTACTCTAAGGTACTCGAAAGGAGGGTCAGGCCGATTGTCGAACCTCAGATTGAGGAGGAACAATGCGGATTCCGTCCTGGTCGTGGAACGACGGATCAGCTTTTTACTCTCGCAAGGATCCTGGAGGGGGCCTGGGTTCTATAAGTACTAGGGTCCCTATTTATGGATTAATTAAATCACTGAAAAAGGTACATCTAACACCAAGAGTTATTGAGCTAACGATACTTGGATATGAATGAGGGATAGGTCCTTCTTAATACATACGGGGAATAGTTTGTACCCTCATTTTTTTAAGTTGTTTTTTTTACATAAGTTGCATTCGCTATACGACTTACACTTGTTCTAGTCGATAATAAAATGATCTATGGTTCTTAAATCAAGTAGTGTGCATAGACGTTCTGATAGTTTGTACATATCTTTTCGCATTGATTTAACAGCCGGGAAATGTAACTTAATATATCTACTATACGATAGCTTGACATATAGACATATTACATGCAAAATTTTTTATAATATTAGCTTACGACTAACAGGAGATCCGAATCGTTTCCCGGTGGGAAAAGTATAACCGGTGTAGAGGAAATAATTTATAAATAATATTTTTATGGTTAATATAATGACGAAGAAGAACAAATAGGTTAATCGGAAGTCGAAGTAAATGTAAATTGGAAGTCAGTAGTAGCTAGGTACCGTAGAAGAGGCCAATAGGGCACCAGCCCAGCGCCTCCATCGTGAAGGTCGTCTCTCGGGGTTTGAAAGAAAAGGGACCGTGTAGTTGGTCTGAGGACTACCCCCTATGTTCCGCGAGGTCGGTCGCTTCTCTATATTTAGGAGGTGGACCAGGATCCAGATGGGAACCAGAGAAGCGTCGACCTGCACTGGGACCTTGTGGAGGGATTCCCTCCGCGGGTCCACCGTAGAGAATTGATCCACCGGCTTGGTGGAGTTGACCGAGAAAGCTGCGCTTCCTCCTCGCCAAGTTGAGGGCTCAGGGAGGGCCTACTGGCTTAAGGTGAATAGGTATTCCGCTCTGTGGTCAGTGGGACGTCTCTTTTGGTAGAGCCGGCGAACATAGGGCGCTAGAGCAAGAAGTGCCTAGTACTGGGTAGAAGTACTGTATCCACCTCCCATCCTTGCTTTACCGCGCATCTTCTCCGAAACGGAGACCGAGTCGAGGCAAGAAGCAGTGTGTGACCACGCCATTTCGTGACGCATGGCGGGGACGACGAGCTAAGAGGTTGGGTAGAGTGCGAGTAACAAGGAGAGTTGAGCTCTTGTTCTGGGGCTGTATGAACTGAGGAAGTGAACCCCATTCCTGAGTAGAGGGATGAACCTCACCGTGCAGGGTAGCCAAAGGACGACTCTTGGGTACCAGTCTAAACCTGACACGACTAGAGGTAGGGCGCGAAGTGTGAGCCAATGCTTGGCTAGGCACTCACATTCCAGGTCTGGGCTACTTCGTAGACTTGTGTAGGTAGACGTTTTTTGTCACCACGTTAGGAAATCAGTGGCTTGACGCCTGGGGAGGGGTGCTTCGGAGCTTTAGGCTAGACATATCAATGTTTGTCCTAACCACCTTTCGCGTCGAACGCGCCTCGGTTGGGAGGTGGAGTTTACCCAGAGGCTTGAATGACGCTCCTGGGCCTGTGTCGAGAGCGAAACCCTCATTCTCTAACCTACCGGGACTATCTCTGGGAGTGGGGTATGAGGGCGTCGTGGAGGATGTCGTCGACTGAGGGACCCTTGGGCCAGTATGCGGAAGAGGTCAGGATGTTTGTGTACATGCTGACCTA
>NW_011355584.1:12238-20914 GCF_000735185.1 Notothenia coriiceps
CCAGATTGATGCTTTTAACTTCAATATTTAAAAATCTTCCCAGGGGAGCTTGCCCCCTGACCCCCCTATGTGAGGTCCACACACCACCTATAAAAATAAGACTTTACCCCTGCTTACACCTATATGCCGTGAGCTGATTATCGAGCCTTCATTGTAACAGTCGCGGGTACACTGTGTGTGTGTGTGTGGGGATTGTTGCAGTAGAACATTCCACTGTAGCGACCAGTACATTAATGGGAAACCCTAAATGTTTGAGCACCCTCTATGAAACGTCAAGCTACCCCACAGCACCCCCAAAATAGAATCTCTGGCGCCGCCACTGAGCCTGACTATTTGTGTTGGGGGGGCCCGACTTTTTTTTTTCTCCAAAGGGGGGGCCTGACAGAAAAAGTTTGAGAACCACTGCATTACAGTAAAGAAGGGATTTTTAAATTAGTATTCCTAGCTGCTTCTCAGTTTGCAATCAAAGTAATTTCAGAAATTGGAGGTTTTTATGTTTTCACTGTGAATGGCTTGATTGCATTTTTGTCTCCAAGGATTATGAAGTGCTGATAAAAACTCTTAAAAGAAAAGTTGAATAAAGGCAAAACATTTCTGAGTTCTTTTTGGTTTTGAAATGCCCGTTGATTATGAATGTGTAACCCCCACATAAACACACTGAAAACTCCTGCAGACTCAATAACACCTCTGCATGAGACATCATACTCATAGCCATCATGGGATGTTAGCAGATTTTGTCACTCACATTTTGTCTGCTCTTAAAGGCGTCAGTGTCAAAATAGCACGTCCCACACTGTAGACCGTGTATCACCACCTGAATTGTCTCGAGGCCAGGGCCTACTGCAATGTACCCTCTGTTGATCATTTTCTATCAAACTGGAATTAAAAAGGGCCCTATTATGCAAATGTTCAGGTTTAATATATTGTTTTAGTGCCTCTTCTGTGAAATGTTTTCATGCTTTAATGTTCAAAAAATGCTTTATTTTTCTCATACTGCCAGTGCTGCAGCACCTCTTTTCACCCTCTGTCTGAAACCAGACCCCAGTCTGCTCTGATTGGTTACCTGGTCGGCTCTTTTGTGTGTAGGCAATTGCTTAGAAATGTCCCGCCCCTTAGCCTATCACATACAATGTATTTGAGTGCTAGCCAATAGAAGCGTTATATATAATGATGTCACTTTGTTACTGATGCAAACAAAAGAGAGAAACTCCCTCTGGCATGAACATTTTGATTTTAGCCTTTGCAGATGTAGCAGAAACACTGGGTTCGTAACTGTCCCACACTCATCTCTAGGCCCTGAACTCACCATCACCTAAAGTAGGTCAACTCCTCCCCCAGAGCCAACCCCTAATTAACTCAGGGGTATTTAACGCACCTGTGGCATCATGGCAACCTTTGGTTAGTTTGCTGCCTGCCTGTTGCCACCTTAAGGGTAGATCAATTGTCAGATACTGGATGTCATGTTTGATCAGCAACTTAATCCTCATGTGCATCTTATATTAGCACTGAATTACATTCATTTGTATTAGCCTACTGTCAGCTTGTATCCTGGTCAATCTGGTGTTCCTTTGGCCAAATGTGATGCCTGAAGTTCTTGTTAACCTGGAGGGATGTGTGTTGGTCCATGGTACTTTAGTATTAATCATACTGAGTAGTGATAAGTTTATAATTACCTAAGCTAAAATATTTAAATGTGTACTATATTGTAATCTAATGTACAATGTGTTTTTCCTACTAGGTGGTATCAGCTGCTGTTTTGCTACAGTTAGGTTTTGCTTGAGTTAGGTTTTTCTTTCAGTTTAGTTTTGCTGTCTTATATTTAGGATTTTAGTGTATTTTACTGTTTGCTCATTTGGATCAACTGGATAATTGTTTCTTCTGCTTTATACTCATTTGTTGTTTATTTTCCCCTTGTAGTGGAGTTGGAGCCAGCTAGTGGTGTAGGCTAGGCACACAGTCAAATTCCCTTCACGGCTTTTAGTGGTTGGAGCACTGGGACACAGTTTGTAGTGAGTTTTGATTTGCAGTGAGTTTTGGTTTGCAGTGATCTCACATGACATTCGAGTGCTCTATGAAATACCAATACGCCAGAGGTACAGACGTATCCCGCCCTCAGAGTATGACACGGTTAAAACCCACATTCACCAGCTTCTTGAGTCACGGGTGATCAGGGAGAGCAGTATCCCTTTCGCATCGCCTATTGCCCTGGCCAAAAAGAAAGATGGCACTCTTCAGATTTGCGTCGATTACCGGCTGCTTAACAACAAGACCCGAAAAGAGGCCTTCCCTTTGCCACGGATTGAGGAATTCCTAGACGCACTCTCGGGGGCCCGTTGGTTCTCCACGCTTGATCTGGCTAGTGGGTATAATCAAGTCCCTGTCACAGAGAAGGATAAGATGAAAACTGCCTTCTGTACCCCATTCGGCCTTTTTGAGTGGAACAGAATGCCTTTTGGGCTTTGCAATGCTCCGAGTACCTTCCAAAGGCTAATGGAGAGAATATTTTGGGCCCAACATTGTTAGTCTCTGTTACTATACCTATATGATGATGTTGTTTTTTTCTCATCCACTGTAGCCCAACATATGGAGCATCTGGGTGCTGTGTTGGAACGGCTGAAGCAGGAGAACCTCAAGGCTAAGCTGGAGAAGTGTTGCTTCTTCAGAGAGGAAGTTGACTACTTGGGACATGTCATCTCCAAAGAGGGTGTGGCTACTGACCCTCGCAAGATCGATGCAGTATGCTGGTCAATACCCTGCTGGTCCATGCTGATCTTTTCAGCAGGGACAGTTAGGTGTCTTAAAAAGTAATCAGATTACTTTTAGATTACTTTTGGATGACTTTCTTTTCCATCACAGATGGGTATGTTTTGGTGTACAGGAGACACAAAAAGCAAAAGGAAACTGAACGTGTTTTTACTGTTTTAATGGCTTATCAAGAGCACAACTGAAACATAACATCTGAAACGATGCAACAACATAATACACTTTTTGGGGATGCAGCTTGGGATGTGAGGAGTGAGGGACACGGCTTAGAACCCTTAGAACGGGCGTGTCGCCTTCTGTCCTGCCAGTGTTGGCGGGACATGAATTAAAATGTCGAACTCGGACTTCATTCTAAGGACATTTCGGCCAGGGGTGTAGACCTATATTTGTTTAAGCACCGGATCAGCAAAAACAGGGAGAGGAGAGTGTGTGCCTTGATCTATGAATTCATGTCCGTGACACTCACAGTATCTGCTGACCCCACAGCTGTTTTTATAGAAGGAAAACCCTCCTTCACTTCATGAAATCTCTGCGGCACCAGGAGGCAGCGGGAGGGTTAACTCAGCCAGAAGAGGAGCGCGCCNTCATCCACTGTAGCCCAACATATGGAGCATCTGGGTGCTGTGTTGGAACGGCTGAAGCAGGAGAACCTCAAGGCTAAGCTGGAGAGGTGTTGCTTCTTCAGAGAGGAAGTTGACTACTTGGGACATGTCATCTCCAAAGAGGGTGTGGCTACTGACCCTTGCAAGATCGATGCAGTATCAAAGTAGCCACGTCCCACCAATGTAACTGAGTTGCGGTCATTCCTTGGCTTTGCTAGCTACTACCGGCGGTTTGTGGACGGCTTTGCAAAGCTGGAAGCCCCGCTGCATCGGCAGGTACCAAGACTCGGAGGGCATCTAACAAGGATTTTACAGCAATGTGGACTGAGCAGCATGAGTAGAGTTTCGAACGCCTAAAGCGTAAACTGGTTGAAGCGCCCGTGCTAGCCTATGCCAACTTTTCTCTGCCCTTTGTTCTGGAAGTGGATGCGAGCCACAGTGGACTGGGAGCAGTCCTTTCTCAGGAACAACATATGCCAGCCGAGGCCTTAGGCCATCAGAGCGTAATATGAACAATTATAGCTCCATGAAGCTGGACTTCTTGGCCCTTAAATGGGCCATGTCAGAAAAGTTCAGAGAGTACCTGTTAGGGCAGAAATGTGTTGTGTACACTGATAACAACCCTCTCAGTTACCTTTCAACAGCAATGTTCGGTGCCGTGGAGCAGCGCTGGGCTTCTGAACTTGCTAACTTTGACTATGTAATCAAGTACAGGCCTGGAAAGAGTAATGGCCGGTGGCCATCTGGCTCCCGGCACTCGAGTTCCTGAGGCCATGCAGCACTTTGTGATTCCAACACCTGAGGTAAAGCAAAACACAATTTCTGCATTTCCATGTCACACCCCCTACAATCTCTGTGTCCTACAGGAAGCTGATTCCACCATATAGGAGTTTCTGCTGTTCTGGACCAGAAAGAAGGGGCCAGATGCTGCTGAACGTCGTCAGCTTTCAAAGGAAACCCATGCACTCATCTGGCAGTGGGATCAGATTGTAGAGCAAGATGGGGTGCTTCATCGCAAAGTCTTCTCCCCCGATGGTGATTAAGTTCTCCAGCTGGTCTTGCCCTTGTCATTGAAGAGTCAGGTTTTGCATCAGCTGCACCATGAACATGGACATCAGGGTGTGGAACGGACTGTCAACTTGGTTTGGCGGAGCTGTTACTGTCCAGGCATGCAGCAGGTTGTGAAGCGCTGCTTCACATCACAAGAGTGTGAAAGGTGCCAGGTAACTAAGGACACCCAGCCCTCGAGCCGGACGTACATGGGCCACCTCCTTGCTGCACGCCCAAACCAAATTCTGGCTGTAGATTGTACAATACTGGAGCCATCGAAGAACGGGATGGAGAACGTGCTTGTGATAACGGATGACTTCTCGAAGTATACCCAGGCCATCCCCACCCACGATCAACGGGCATCCACTGTGGCTACAGTGTTGGTAAATGAGTGGTTCTGCAAAATAAAAAATAATTAGAATTTTTTTTTTTTAAACACCTTGAATTTCAGGGAGGGCGTGGGACTCTGTTGGCAGGGCGCAGCGCCCCTCCAAGACAATGGTAGGGGAAACACTGGACTGCTGTTGTGTGCTGTTCTGAAGCGCGTTGATCTTTGCACATGTTTTATTTATTTTATTTAAACCTTTATTTAACCAGATAAAAGCATTGAGATAAAATCTCATTTTCAATGCTGACCTGGCCAAGAAGGCAGCAACGTTACACATAACACATTTACACAAGCATATAAGATACAGAGTACACAACTAAGAAAACAAAAGACGAAAAAGCAGTCACTACATTGTGCACATTAGGACAGTAAGAAAGGTACACTACTTATTACTGCAAGGGCAGCTGGTGGTAAGGACTTCAGACAACTTCAATTTAAAACATGCTATTGAGACAAGTGCCCTCAGTTTTAGGCTTGATTATACTGTAGGTCATTCCAAGACCAAGGACCATAATAAAAAAATACTCCTTTTTCCAGCCTCAGTCCGCACAGCAGGTACCCCGAACCGTATCCAGGCACTGGATCTGAGGTTGTAAGAGTCACAAACTGGGGCAAATCTGTTACATATGCACAGTGGAAGCTTACCTAAAATGGCTTTATACATTAATAAAAAACAATGCTGCATCCTACGCATAGTAAGTGAGGACCATCCAGTTAGGCTATTCAGTTTGCAATGATGAGTCCTATAGGGTGCATTTGAGTCTGAAAAGGAAGCCAAGAGTGAATTTCAATTTCTTTGTTAGAACTTCAATATGGTATTTAAAGTTCAGATTACTGTCCAACCAAAATCCCAGATATTACACAGTATACATATACTGCTGTATATACGCCAGTGTTGTAGTCAAGTCACCAATTCACAAGTCCAAGTCACTCTTGAGTCCCCACTTTTCAAGTCCAAGTCCGAGTCACCTAGGGAGAGTCGGGGGAGAGTCGGAGTTGAGTCCAAGTCCGAGTCACCCAAGGAGTGTCCGAGTCGAGTCCTAGTCATCATTACCTGAGTCCGAGTCCAAGTAGTCACAAGTCTTCATCTATTAATCTTAGTGGATATATTTGTTGAAATGTAGCTGTAGCTCCTCTACATTGCTTTTATCCTGCCATGTTATACTAACGTGTCTATTGAACTGCTGTGAAGCGAGTTTGGCTACAATTATTGTATAAAAAGTGCTATACAAATATAAAGCTTATTATTATTATTATTTATATTATTGTAAATGACCTTTAATATGTCGAAATATATTTAAAATGATTATAGTGATTATATTTGTATGCCAATATTTGTATGGTAAAGTTTTCGTTTTGCATTTTTTTTTTTATAGTAATAAGATCGGGACTCTTATTTTGAAGGAACATTTACCGGAAGTCAATGGACAACAGAGCTGTGTAAACACATGTATAATAACAGATGACGAATAAATTAACATATACTAAATAGTTGCATTCGGTTTTTAGCACCCGGCTGATAAGGGCATAAGTTCTTACGTTGGTAATGATTGTATAAAAGAAAGGGACACTACAATTATTAAAGAGTTTGTTTAAATTATATCAATAAAGATTAAGCCCCAGAAAGCACATGGCTACTTAGCATGCAAAATGGCGACATTCTGCATGTTAAGTAGCCATGTGCTTTTGTGTTATCGGCTGAATCTTTATTACATAACATTGCTCTGATGATAGTGTTCAAGACAGCCTATATGTCTGAACTCTTTCCTTAGAGTAATGTGTTATGGAGCCTTCTCTTCAATTTTTTTTCAACATAACGAGGATTTTGCGCTGCTCTTTCCCAATGTCGAAGCAAAATCTATGAAAGCATACAGCACGATGCGGGAGTGTCTCTGGACATCTTTATACTGGAATAGCGTGGGCACGCCCAGTAGTGAACTCGCCTCGCAGGTGCACAGCCGGGACAGAGTACATCTGACTCCAGACAAAACTTGCTCGAAACCGAGTCCAAGTCGGAGCGTCAATGTAGTCCGAGTCATCGTGGGTTAAAAATTCACGAGTCCGAGTCAGAGTCATCGTGGGTTAAAAATTCACGAGTCCGAGTCAGAGTCATCGTGCGCGAGAATTCACGACGTCGAGTCCGCGTCAATCCGTGTCCGAGTCTAGTCACGAAAATCGGCACTCGAGTCCGACATCTCTGATATACGCCTCAGTGTATTAATTTGTATTTATATATTTTACATCTATATACTAGGGCTGTCAAGTTAACGCGTTAATAACGCGTTAATAACGCGTTAACGCAAAAAAAGAAATTTACGTCACTAATTATTTTAACGCGATTAACGCATGTCTATTTTTTATCCTCGGCCGCCCGTAGTTTCAGAGCGCATCGAGTTTAAAATACCATCTACAAGCTGATGCTGACAGCCCCGCTCCTGCCGCCCGATTGCGGCGGACCACACTTCCACGCTCACCGGCAGACCCGGACAGGCCATCGGGAGGACCGGGAGGGTGTATGTGTGGCGCGAGAGAGAGAGAACACGCACACCTTACGTGTATTGTTGTTGTTAGCATCTGGTGCTAGCTAGCTGCGCTAACGGATATAAGGAGCTGTTCCAATTAAAACAGAGGAGCGACATTTCGCCGACAACTGCGCCGAGCACTTGACTTTATACCTGTAGCCAGACATTGGGACATTGTACGAAAAGTCAGACTCAGCACGGAGAGTGCGTGCAACATGATTGTATGAGGGGCCGTGTAGGCCAAACTTACCTCACACACACACTACTGAAAACATCTGGCCTTGCACACACACTACTGAAATACACTCACATTCACTACTGAACACCTTGCACACACACACACTACTGAAAACATCTGGCCTTTGTTGGAGATTTGGAAGATGTTTAAAACCAACCTCGTCTCCGCGTGTCGTTTGGTAAACTGGGTAAATTCGTACAAAGGAAGGGATTAAGAAACACCAGACTACAAGTTAAACAATAATCTTGTTTTAATGATACAAGGTAACAATACAAATACAAAGGAAGTACTTCCTGCTCTTTCTCCTGTCTTACTCTCTGGTCAGCCTGAAGAAAAAGAGATCGAACCCCAGGAAAACACAGGCTTTCATATTAAAAACACAGAAGGAGGTGTGTGCGTGCTTTCCCCCAGAGGTCATCTTATTGGGAGAGACCAACACATGGCCTGTCGCACCCAATCAGTGCGACACAGCAGAAGAAACCCGGAAACCAAAAGTCTCTTTTAGTTTGACGACAACCAGACACCTCTTGGTGTCTGGTACGAACTTCCTTTAAACAACAAGATCTTATTTCACATCTTGCAGCCAGCACACACACATCCCCTTTATGGCCCTTTGTCCCTGAGTCCATCTTCCCGCCTCAGGCTACCACACACAAGTTAAAAGTATGTTTTAAGATATAGTTGTTATAGTTGGCTAAATATACGTAATACATGTAAATCACTTTCATATCAATAATAACGAAGAACACATTACCTATGCTCTTAAGCAGTATTAGAGATTCTTTTCAAATAGTCAAACTTCACACAGGCCTAATATAGAGAACACACTCATTTGTCCTACAGCCCTTCCATTTGTTTGAGCTATTGTTCACATCTTTACTTCAAATAAAAGGTTTCACATTGTATATTTCCAGCTTCCTTTACACATACTGTTATTATTAATACAAAGTAACCAACCACACACGTCTATTGAAAACAAGTAGATTTCCCTGATAATTGACATGCTGAAAATCTTTGGAAGAATGTCCCCTCCCCCAGCTCTCTCGTCCCTGTCATAAAAGATGCTTCCATTTGGTGTAGAGTAATAAAACATGTTTAAGCTAATTTCTCCAC